>NC_080382.1:36199212-36262651 GCF_014773155.1 Arachis stenosperma
CTCATGTACTTCTTGAAAACCGTGAGGAGCTTCTCTTGCTTGCTCCATCCTTTTTTTTTAATGGGCTTGTCTTCTTCAATGGAGACATCTCCTTCTATGATAACTCCAGCTGAGTAACATAGATGGCAAATAAGGTGAGGGAAGGCTAGCCGTGCCATGGGTGAGGGCTTGTCGGCTATTTTGTAGAGTTCATTGGAGATGACCTCATGAACTTCTACTTCCTCTCCAATCATGATGCTATGGATCATGATGGCCCGATCCACAGTAACTTCAGATCGGTTGCTTGTAGGGATGATGGATCTTTGGATGAACTCCAACCATCCTCTAGCTACAGGCTTGAGGTCCAGTCTTCTTAGTTGGACCGGTTTGCCTTTGGAGTCTATTCTCCATTGGGCGCCTTCCACACATATGTCCATTAGGACTTGGTCCAACCTTTGATTAAAGTTGACCCTTCTTGTGTAGGGGCGTTCATCACCTTGCATCATAGGCAAGTGGAATGCCAACCTTACATTTTCCGGACTGAAATCCAAGTATTTCCCCCTAACCATTGTGAGATAATTCTTTGGACTTGGGTTCATACCTTGGTCATGGTTCCTAGTGATCCATGCATTGGCATAGAACTCTTGAACCATTAAGATTCCAACTTGTTGCATGGGGTTGGTTAAGACTTCCCGACCTCTTCTTTGAACTTCATGTCGGATCTCCGGATACTCATTCTTCTTGAGCTTGAAAGGGACCTCAGGGATCACCTTCTTCTTTGCCACAACATCATAGAAGTGGTCTTGATGGCTCTTGGAGATGAATCTTTCCATCTCTCATGACTCGGAGGTGGAAGCTTTTGCCTTCCCTTTCCCTTTTCTAGAGGATACTCCGGCCTTAGGTGCCATTGGTAATGGAAAAACAAAAAGCTTATGCTTTTTTTTACCACACCAAACTTAAAATTTGCTCGTCCTCGAGCAAAAAAAAGAAAAGAAGAATAGAAGAAAGAAGAAATTATGGTAGAGAGGGAGAGAAGGAGGTTCGGCTATGTGGGTGAAGAAGGGGTTGTGTTGTGTGAAAATGAAGTAGAAGTGAAGGGTATTTATAGGGAGAGGGGAGGGTGGGTGTTCGGCTAATTTGGGTGGGAATGGGTGGGAAATTGAATTTGAATTTTATGAAGGTAGGTGGGGTTTATGGGGAAGAGTGGGTGATGTGAATGGTGAATGGGATAATTGGGAAGAGGAATTGAGGTGATTGGTGAAAGGTGTTGGGAAGTGTGACATGGGGAAGAATGAGATTTGGATTAGGAGAGTGTGATTAGGATTAAAAGGTAGAGTGGGAATATGTTAGGTGGGGATCCTGTGGGGTCCACAGATCCTGAGGTGATAAGAAATACCATTCCTTCACCCTATAGGCATGTAAAATGCCTACATGCATCATTCTGGCGTTCAAACGCCCATTGGTGCATGTTCTGGGCGTTCAACGCCCATGTAATGCATGTTTCTGGCGTTGAGCGCCAGTTTCATGCTTGTTTCTGGCGTTCAGCGCCAGTTTGTCCTCTCTGTGCACGTTCCTGGCGTTTAACGCCAGGTTGTTGCTTGTTTCTGGCATTCAGCACCAGAATGGTGCTCTGTTCTGGCGTTGAACGCCGGCCAGATGCACCTTACTGGCGTTGAACGCCAGTCTGCGCTACCTCCAGGGTGAAAAAATTTTTTCTTCTGTTTTTGACTCTGTTTTTAATTTTTTTGATTTTTTTCGTGACTCCTCATGATCATGTACCTAATTAAACACAAAAATACAAAGAAACAAAATAAAATAAAATTAGATAAATAAAATTGGGTTGCCTCCCAACAAGCGCTTCTTTAATGTCAATAGCTTGACAGTGGCTCTCATGGAGCCATAAGGTGATCAGGTCAATGTTGTATAGTTGTCCACACCAAACTTAGAGTTTGGATATGGGATCTTAACACCAAACTTAGAGTTTGGTTGTGGCCTCACAACACCAAACTTAGAGTTTGACTGTGTAGGCTCTTCTTGACTCTGAACTGAGAGAAGCTCTTCATGCTTACTCTCTTTTGTCATAGAGGGATGGCCAGTGCCTTAAACACAAGGTAGTCTCCATTTAATTGAACTAATTCACCTCTGTTGACATCTATCACAGCCCCTGCTGTGGCTAGGAAGCCAAATGATCCTCTTCCTTCCTAGTGTCTAAGATTATGAAATCAGCAGGGATGTAAAGGCCTTCAACCTTTACTAGCACGTCCTCTACTATTCCATAGGCTTGTCTCAATGACTTGTCTGCCAGTTGTAATGAGAACAAGGCAGGTTGAACCTCAATGATCCCCAGCTTCTCCATTACAGAGAGTGGCATTAGATTTATCCCTGACCCCAGGTCACACAGAGCTTTTTCAAAGATCATGGTGCCTATGGTACAAGGTATTAAGAACTTGCCAGATCTTGTTTCTTTTGAGGTAGAATTTTCTGAATCCAAGTATCCAGTTCATTAATGAGCAAGGGAGGTTCACTTTCCAAAGTCTCATTACCAATACTTGGCATTCAGCTTCATGATGGCTCCTAAGTATTGAGCAACTTGCTCTCCAGTTACATCTTCATCCTCTTCAGAGGATGAATAGTCTTCAGAGCTCATGAATGGCAGAAGGAGATTCAATGGAATCTCTATGGTCTCTGTATGAGCCTCAGATTCCTTTGGATCCTTAATAGGAAACTCCTTCTTGCTTGAGGGACGTCCCAGGAGGTCTTCCTCACTAGGATTTTCGTCCTCCTCCTCCCTTGTGCATTCAGCCACATTGATCACATCAATGGCCTTGCACTCTCCTTTTGGATTCTCTTCTGTATTGCTTGGGAGAATACTGGGAGGAGTTTCAATGACTTTCTTACTCAGCTGGCCCACTTGTGCCTCCAGATTTCTAATGGATGATCTTGTTTCACTCATGAAACTGAAAGTGGCCTTTGACAGATCAGAGACTATATTGGCTAAATTAGAAGTGTTTTGTTCAGAATTCTCTGTCTGTTGCTGAGAAGATGATGGATATGGCTTGCTATTGCCCAGCCTATTACGTCCACCATTGTTAAAGCCTTGTTGAGGCTTTTGTTGATCCTTCCATGAGAATTTGGATGATTTCTCCATGATGAGTTATAGGTGTTTCCATAAGGTTCACCCATGTAATTAACCTCTGCCATGGCAGGGTTCTCAGGATCATAAGCTTCTTCAGAAGCTGCCTCTCTAGTACTGTTGGATGCATGTTGCAATCCATTCAGATTTTGAGAGATTATGTTGACCTGTTGAGTCAACACTTTGTTCTGAGCCAATATGGCATTCAGAGTATCAATTTCAAGAACTCCTTTCTTCTGAGGTATCCCATTGTTCACGGAATTCCTCTCAGAAGTGTACATGAATTGGTTATTTGCAACCATGTCAATGAGCTCTTGAGCCTCTTCAGGCGTTTTCTTCAGGTGAATAGATCCACCTGCAGAATGGTCCAATGACATTTTCAAAATTCAGAGAGACCATAATAGAATATATCTAATATGGTCCATTCTGAAACATGTCAGATGGACATCTTTTGGTCAGCTGCTTGTACCTTTCCCAAGCTTCATAGAGGGATTCACCATCTTTTTGTTTGAAGGTTTGAACATCCACTCTCAGCTTGCTCAGCTTTTGAGGAGGAAAGAATTTATTTAAGAATGCAGTGACAAGCTTATCCCATGAGTCCAGGCTATCCTTGGGTTGTGAATCCAACCATACTCTAGCTCTGTCTCTTACAGCAAAAGGAAAAAGCATGAGTCTGTAGACTTCAGGATCAACTCCATTCGTCTTTACAGTCTCACAGATCTGCAAGAACTCAGTTAAAAACTGATAAGGATCTTCAGATGGAAGTCCATAAAACTTGCAGTTTTGTTGCATTAAAGCAACTAGTTGAGGCTTAAGCTCAAAGTTATTGGCTCCAATGGCAGAATGGAGATGCTTCTTCCATCAAACTTGGACGTTGGCTTTGTGAAGTCACCAAGCATTCTCCTTGCATTATTATTTTCGGCTGCCATCTCCTTCTCTTGTTCTAATGTTTCTGAAAGGTTACCTTTAGAATAATTTAATTTAGCTTCTCTTAATTTCCTCTTCAGAGTCCTTTCAGGTTCTGGATCATTTCAACAAGAGTGCCTTTTTCCTTGTTCCTGCTCATATGAAAGAGAAGAAAACAAGAAAGAAAGAGGAATCCTCTATGTCACAGTATAGAGATTCCTTTATGTTAGTAGAAAAGAAGGGGTAGAAGAATGAAGAGGGAGATTCGGATTTTGGATGAAGAGGTGAAGAGTGATGTGTGGAAAATGATCCAACACAAAACTCACCGGCAAGTGTACCGGGTCGCATCAAGTAATAACTCACAGTGAGGTCGATCCCACAGGGATTGAAGGATTGAGCAATTTTAGTTTAGTGGGTGATTTAGTCAAGCGAATCAAGTTTTGGTTGAGTGATTTGGGCTTAACAGGAAGTAAATGACGGTAAATGTAAAGGGGGAAGGGAGAAAGTAAATTTTGCAGAAACTTAAAGAGCAAGAAAGTAAATGACTGAAACTTAAAATGCAAGAAACTTAAATTGCAGTAACTTAAATGGCAAGAAAGATAAATGGCTTGAACATAAAAGGGGTTTGAGGACTGGGATTGCAGAATCCAAACAAAGAGAAAGTAAATTGCAACATTAATTGAACAAATTGAATCAGAAGCAATAAGCATTCAAACAGAAAGGAAATAAAATGTAGCAGAGGTTCACAGAAGAACCCAAGTGAATTTTGATCTCAGGACTCAAGGGCTTAGGTAGCAGAGCCTAAAACCCAATTTCCTTCCCAGATCTGAATTATCAAAGCATTGACAGAAAATTAAAGAAGAAGCAACAGAAGAACAGAATTAAAATTGAATTATGCAGAAAACAAATTGAAAAGAGTTTGAATGGGAATTGAGACAGAATTTCCTCAATTTCACACACCCAAAACTCAGAAACAGAAGAGTAGAATTGCCCAAGTAAGAATGAGGAAGGAGATCAGTCAATTCTCCCTTAATCCTCTTAGTGCTCGGTCAATTCTCTCAAGAACAATTGCAAGAGATCAAGCTCCAAAGGAAGGTGAAAGTAAAAATTGAAAGTTCAAAAGCCAAGGTAAAAGTAAAAATTCAAAAGTGAGAGTAAAGGTCCTAATTACATCAAACTAACTCCTATTTACACTTTCTATTTCTTGGATTTTGGGATTTGGATGGGCTTTTGATTTGGTGAAGAAATGAATTAAAATGGGATTTTAGTTTGAATTTTCGGCCCATGAAAATTCTCCCAGGAGGCTGCCCTGCCCTTGTGGAGGGTAGGGCAGAAAATTGATGCATGGTGCGAGAATTGGTGCGGCCATGGTTGAGGATTGGCGCGCCAAAGTTGTGCACAGTGCGCGTTGGTGGTGGGACGCTGCCAGGGAACGCAAAACGCTGCCCTGCCCGCGCGGGGGGCAGAAAGTATGATGCGCCAGATTCGTGGAGTGCGCGCGTTGGTGCTGCCAGGGGAGGAAATTGGTGCGCCAGGATCGAAATTGGTGCGTGCATGGTGCTCACCCCCCTGTGCCCAAGGGCAATCCAACTCGTCCGTGTTCGAACCACGGAGGACGCACACGCTTCATTAATTTTTCTTGATTTCTTGGCACGGTAGTGGGCCTTAGTGCCTAGCTTCCTCATGGTTCCTTGTTCGATCCTTATAGCATGCATGGGTGACAATCTTTTCTTGAATTTCTTCCTTGGAGAGCCCGATTCTGCCCTCCACAAGGGCAGGGCAAGGTTCTTTTTCTCTTAGTTTCAAGGCACATTTTGTGCTCTGCCCTTGGAGTGGGCAGGGCAGAGTTGCCTTCTCTTGCTTGGTCACCTTATGTTGCCCTCCTAGAGGCATTGTGCCCTTGTGGAGGGCAATGTTGCCTCCCCCTTGCATTGCGGCACGCTTCTCCTCCCTTAAACCACACTTCTTCTTCCTTGGGCTACACTTTTTATGCCACGCTTTTCCTTTTCTTTTCTTTTCTTCACCTATAATAAACCAAACACCACTCAAAGTATCACTAAATTCAAGAGGCTTATAAATCAATTAAAATTCAATTAAAATGAGCTCAAACCTCATGGATTAACATTAATTTCATGGTGGTTGCTTGATTTAGAGAAGTTATGCATTTTCACTCCAAATCACTTACTTAGGATGCAAGAAAGTGCATAAATGCAAACAAAACAAGTGAAATTAGCTTGAAAAATGGGTATATGATGACTTTCATCACAACACCAAACTTAAACCTTGCTTGTCCCCAAGCAAGCATTAAAACTAAGAGTAAATGAAATGAATAAGAAAAGAATGCATATCCTTATTATGCATAGCAGAACTTGATCTATGGGGCATTTATGCACAATGACAACTCATTTATTGTTGCTGCTGCATAATACACATTTTGCATCAAAGGTTTGCTAAACTTGCTGTTATAAGACTCACTTTTTACTCACTCCCTTGCTAACTTTTCTTGGCTTACAATGCTTAACAAGCTTATTATTCTTTTAGAGGTCGGGTGTCAAATGCTGCAGCATAGCCTTTGGCTTTATTTTCTTTTCTTTTTGCTCAACATCTTTCCACCTAAGACACATGGCTCATTAATTCTTCCTAGGATCATTGATGCCCAGCATCTCTTTGGATTACTAAATGTTTTGTATCTAAGTTGCTCTTTATTGTGGATTTTCAATTGGCCATCCCAAATCAGTTGATCTAAGTGACCGGGTTTCAAAATAACCCTTAGAATTTACTCATCCAAGCAGATCTTAGTACAAGAACACCACAGGCATATGTCCTAAGGTTCAAGCTATTGGTGTCCAACCTTTATTCTTTGTTTTTCTTGCCATTTTGGCTTTTTCTTTCCCTTTTCTTTCTGTTTTTGTTACCAAGGGCTTTTCCATTATTGATGAGAGTCTTTGTACAGCAAGCTAACTCACAATTGAATGAAAATGTTATTATGCAACAATTATTTCATGAGTTATGCATTTAATCAAACACATATACCACCACTGACTTCCATTCATACTTATGCAACATTGGATATTTTACTTTCCAATTCAAACCAAACTCTTTTATTTAAGCAAATGGGAAACAAAACAATTTTCAAGCTAAGTGGTGGATAACAAGCATTATGCAGGTTTAGCATTTTTAGCAAACAATTTCACTTGCAACTAGATAAACACTTTAGCAAGACAAACAATGGTTCCCATGTTTTGAAACAATACACAGCAGCAAGGATTAAGTTCAGATACAACCTTTGAAGTTGCAGCCCTTTGATTCTTCCTTCTGTTGTGTTCTCCTTGAGTTAAATGCATAGTGTCTTCAATTGTTGACTCATGCATAATCCTCAAAGTTGCTTGCTTCTCAAGCCCTTAATTATATGGTTAGTGGTATAATACTAAATGTGGCTCCAGGATTGATTTTTGGTGTAGGGACACCAAACTTAATTGTTTGCCACTACCTCAGATGTAACAAATTAACCATAATTGAAACCATGTATCCTTGCTGAAGGTTAATGAGATAAAAGCTAGAAAACAATTCAACGGTTGAATAATGTGTTTGATTGCTTGGAGCTAGAATCATGCAAGAGGTAAGAATGTATTAAATGATATTTTTGGTGGAACACCAAACTTAGAAATTTTCATTCTCCCTCAAATTGTTTTGGTGTGCAACACCAAACTTAGCTCCTTGCAATGCATACCAATTACTCAACATTTTTATTGGAAAAGCTATGAAAAGAAACTACCTTAGGTTGGGTTGCCTCCCAACAAGCGCTCTTTTATTGTCATTAGCTTGACATCTTCATTTTTGCTTCAAGGGGGTCGAATCACAGTGCCTTAGCTTGTCTGTCTTTACTATGAACATCCTTCCGGTTTCCTCTTTGATGACTTCTATAACCTCTTGTGGAAGGATCTTTGTCACAGTGTAGTGCTCAGGTAACTGTGGGGACACCTTCAAGGGTTGAATATTGATCATCACTCGATCCCCTAGTAAAAACTTTCCAGTGAGGATTTTTTTTCTTTAGTTCTATCCTCTTCTTCTTGAAAGAATTCCTTGTTGTGTTTTTCTTGGCTGGTGCTTCCTTTGTCCAGTATTTTCTCATTGTCTTCTATGATCCCTTTCCATCCTTCCTTTCTTGTAGCATCTTTGTTGTTGGTTGGTTTGTCTTCAATAGTTTTGAAGAAAGTATCTGGTTTCTTCTCACTCATTTCTGTAAAGTACTTCGCCAGTTGAGCTATCTGCTCCTCAATTCCTCTCATTAACATCTCTTGGTTCCTTGTTGTCTCCTCTTGATGTTTCATTATTCTTTCCATTAGGATCTCCAAGTTTTGATTCTCTGAGTCTTGTGAGGTTGGTTGGTTATGACATGTTAAAGGTAGGAAGGGTGGGTGTGGTGGTGGCATGTAGTGGTTGTTATTGCTGTAATGATGTTTTTGATAGTTTATGAAGTTCGGGTTGTTATAATGGAATTCCCTTGGTCTGTGGTTTTGGTACTCACTCCTTCTCCAATTGAAATGGAGTCTGGGAGTTTGTGTTGTGAGTGTTGGCTTGGGGGGTATTAGTGGGTGGGGATGTTGATTGGTTGTGGTCATGGGATTGCCCTGGTGAAAACTTCCTTGTTCTTGATGTTGAGGCTCCCTTATTCTCAGATAGGAATGAGGTCTCCATGGTGGAAATTTGGCATTCACTGCAGCAGGCAGTTCCATATTTTGCTGTTTTGGTGCATTTGTCCGTTTAGGTCCTTGAACGCATTCGCCCCTTCAACATTCGTCACTTCTTTTTCTGGGATTGCATTCTGTGGTTTCTCAAATGAGTGTTGGTTGTTGACTTCTTTGTCATTGAAGTCTAAAATTCCTTGGGCAGTTGTTGTTGCTTTGAGTAGGCCATCTGAGAAGTGATCCACTGCTTTTCTTGTTTCTGGGGTCAATCCTTCATAGAAAGCTCGGAAGCCCACTTTATCAGTCGCTTTCTTGTATCTTTCCCATGCCTTGAAGAGTGGTTCTTCGTCCCCTTGTGTGAATAGATGTTCCTCCTCTTTCAGCTGGATGATCTGTCTAGATGAGGTGAATTTGGCCAGAAATTTGGTAACCAAATCATCCCAACTGGTGATACTTCCTTGGGAAAAGTTTCGAACCATTGTGCAGCTTCACCCTTTAATGAGAAGGGGAATAACAGGATCTTATAAGTGTCATGATCTGAGCCATCAGTTTTGACTGCATTCAAGTCTTCAGAAAAGTGGATATGTGCTGCTGAGGATCTTCCAACGGATTTTCGTCATAGGAACAATTGTTCTTGATGAGTGCAATGAGTGGTGGCTTCATGTCATGATACCCTTTGTCTGTAGAAGCTTGATTTCATGTGATGTGCAAACAATCAGGATGACCAAACAACAACACTTTTGTGAATTAAGTGCAGTTATCTGAGATAATTGTTAGTGAGTTAATAGAGGCAATTTCTCGAACAGTTAGTGCGTTAGTGAGAATTAGAATAACAGAAAGGAAAAAGTGCTTAATCTAGACCTCCACTTCACTTAATCATTGTCAATCTATTTCAATCCCCGGCAACGGCGCCAAAAACTTGATGTGTGGAAAACGATCCAACACAAAACTCACCGGCAAGTGTACCGGGTCGCATCAAGTAATAATAACTCACATGAGTGAGGTCGATCCCACAGGGATTGAAGGATTGAGCAATTTTAGTTTAGTGGGTGATTTAGTCAAGCGAATCAAGTTTTGGTTGAGTGATTTGGCTTAACAGGAAGTAAATGACGGTAAATGTAAAGGGGGAAGGGAGAAGTGCAGTAAATTAGAGAACAGAAAAGTAAATTTGCAGAAACTTAAAGAGCAAGAAAGTAAATGACTGAAACTTAAAATGCAAGAAACTTAAATTGCAGTAACTTAAATGGCAAAAAAGATAAATGGCTTGAACATAAAAGGGGTTTGAGGACTGGGATTGCAGAATCCAAACAAAGAGAAAGTAAATTGCAACAATTAATTGAACAGAAATGAATCAGAAGCAATAAGCATTCAAACAGAAAGGAAATAAAATGTAGCAGAGGTTCACAGAAGAACCCAAGTGAATTTTGATCTCAGGACTCAAGGGCTTAGGTAGCAGAGCCTAAAACCCAATTTCCTTCCCAGATCTGAATTATCAAAGCAATTGACAGAAAATTAAAGAAGAAGCAACAGAAGAACAGAATTAAAATTGAATTATGCAGAAAACAAATTGAAAAGAGTTTGAATGGGAATTGAGACAGAATTTCCTCAATTTCACACACCCAAAACTCAGAAACAGAAGAGTAGAATTGCCCAAGTAAGAATGAGGAAGGAGATCAGTCAATTCTCCCTTAATCCTCTTAGTGCTCGGTCAATTCTCTCAAGAACAATTGCAAGAGAGTCAAAGCTCCAAAGGAAGGTGAAAGTAAAAATTGAAAGTTCAAAAGCCAAGGTAAAAGTAAAAATTCAAAAGTGAGAGTAAAGGTCCTAATTACATCAAACTAACTCCTATTTATACACTTTCTATTCTTGGATTTTGGGATTTGGATGGCTTTTGATTTGGTGAAGAAATGAATTAAAATGGGATTTTAGTTTGAATTTTCGGCCCATGAAAATTCACTCCCAGGAGGCTGCCCTGCCCTTGTGGAGGGCAGGGCAGAAAATTGATGCATGGTGCGAGAATTGGTGCGGCCATGGTTGAGGATTGGCGCGCCAAAGTTGTGCGCAGTGCGCGTTGGTGCGTTGGACGCTGCCAGGGAACGCAAAACGCTGCCCTGCCCGCGCCAAGGGCAGGGCAGAAAAGTATGATGCGCCAGATTCGTGGAGTGCGCGCGTTGGTGCTGCCAGGGGAGGAAATTGGTGCGCCAGGATCGAAATTGGTGCGTGCATGGTGCTGCCACACACTCGATGCTGCCCTGCCCGCGCCAAGGGCAGGGCAATGTTCCAACTCTCTCGTCCCGTGTTCGAACCACGGAGGACGCACACGCTTCATTAATTTTCTTGATTTCTTGGCACGGTAGTGGGCCTTAGTGCCTAGCTTCCTCATGGTTTCTTGTTCGATCCTTATAGCATGCATGGGTGACAATCTTTTCTTGAATTTCTTCCTTGGAGAGCCCGATTCTGCCCTCCACAAGGGCAGGGCAAGGTTCTTTTTCTCTTAGTTTCAAGGCACATTTGTGCTCTGCCCTTGGAGTGGGCAGGGCAGAGTTGCCTTCTCTTGCTTGGTCATCTTATGTTGCCCTCCTAGAGGGCATTGTGCCCTTGTGGAGGGCAATGTTGCCTCCCCCTTGCATTGCGGCACGCTTCTCCTCCCTTAAACCACACTTCTTCTTCCTTGGGCTACACTTTTTATGCCACGCTTTTCCTTTTCTTTTCTTTTCTTCACCTATAATAAACCAAACAACCACTCAAAGTATCACTAAATTCAAGAGGCTTATAAATCAATTAAAATTCAATTAAAATGAGCTCAAACCTCATGGATTAACATTAATTTCATGGTGGTTGCTTGATTTAGAGAAGTTATGCATTTTCACTCCAAATCACTTACTTAGGATGCAAGAAAGTGCATAAATGCAAACAAAACAAGTGAAATTAGCTTGAAAAATGGGTATATGATGACTTGTCATCAAAGAGAAGTGTTAGTAATCAAATAATTAAATAGAAGAAGAAAAGAGAAGAGGGAATTCGAAAATAATTTTGAAAAGGGGTTAGTGATTTTCGAAAATTAGAAATAAATTGTAATTAAAATTAAAACATGAAACAATTAATTAATTAAAAAGAATGTTTGAAAAAGGGATGAGATATTTTCGAAATTAGAGAGGGAAAAGTAGTTAGGTGGTTTGAAAAAGATAAGAAACAAACAAGAAGTTAGTTAGTTGATTGAAAAGGATTTGAAATAAAAATTGAAAAAGATAGGAAGATAGTAAGTTAGATAAGATATTTTGAAATCAAATTTTGAAAAAGATAAAATATTTTTTGAAAAAGATCAAATAAAAGATAAAAAGATTTAATTTAAAAATTTTAAATTATTTACTTTACTAACAAGAAACTACAAGATAAGATTCTAGAACTTAAAGATTGAACCTTTCTTAACAAGAAAGTAACAAACTTCAAATTTTTGAATCAATCACATTAATAATTAGTGAATTTTCGAAAATTAGATGTAAAGATAAGAAAAAGATTTTGAAAATAATTTGAAAATATTTTTGAATTTTTTGAAAAATAGAAAAAATGAAAAAGATATGATTTTTGAAAAAGATTTTGAAAAGATAAGATTTTTAAAATTGAAATTTTGACTTGACTTGTAAGAAACAAGTAATTTTGAAAATTTTTGACCAAGTCAACCCAAAATTTCGAAAATTTGGAGGGAAATAAGGAAAAGATATTTTTTTGATTTTTGAATTTTTAATTATGAGAGAGAAAAATACAAAAATACTCAATGCATGAAATTTTTAGATCAAAACCATGAATGCATGCAAGAATGCTATGAATGTCAAGATGAACACCAAGAACACTTTGAAGATCATGATGAACATCAAGAACATAATTTTGAAAAATTTTTGATGCAAAGAAAACATGCAAGACACCAAACTTAGAAATCTTTAATGCATGGAAAATATGAATGCAAAAATGCACATGAAAAACAAGAAAAGACACAAAACAAGAAATCATCAAGATCAAACAAGAGGATTTATCAAGAACAACTTGAAGATCATGAAGAACACTATGAATGCATGGGATTTTCGAAAAATGCAAGAAAAAAATTTTTTAAAGCATGCAATTGACACCAAACTTAAAAATTGACTCAAGACTCAAACAAGAAACTCAAAATATTTTTTTATTTTTGTGATTTTCTAATTTTTTTGTATTTTATTGATTTTTTCGAAAATATTTTGGAAAAAAAAACGAAAAAGAAAAGAAAAATTTTGAAAAAGATTTTTGAAAAGAAAATTACCTAATCTGAGCAACAAGATGAACCGTCAGTTGTCCATACTCGAACAATCCCCGCAACGGCGCCAAAAACTTGGTGGACGAAATTGTGATCCTTATTGCTTAAGTTGCACTCCTTATAAAATTTTGGAATTTAAGAAATTGGCACAAGTGAACAATGGATCAATTGTGATCAATGTTCTAACTATTTTGAGTGAAATCATTATTATGGCACTGGTTGAATTCACAACTCCGTTCAACTAGCCAGCAAGTGTACTGGGTCGTCCAAGTAATAAACCTTACGTGAGTAAGGGTCGATCCCACAGAGATTGTTGGTATGAAGCAAGCTATGGTCACCTTGTAAATCTCAGTCAGGCAGATTAATTTGTTTATGGTTTTGAAAATAGAAATAATAAAATAGAAATAATAAAAGGGATAGAATACTTATGCAGATTCATTGGTGGGAATTTCAGATAAGCGAATGGAGATACTGTATGACTCAAGAACGCCTGCTCTCCTACTGCTTCAACTCAATCCTTCTTACTCCCTTCCATGGCAAGCTGTGTATAGGGGTTCACCATCAAAGGTGGCTACTTTCAATCCTCTCGGGAAAATGGTCCTCTGCGGCTGTCACTCGCATGGCTAATCGTCTGGAGGCATCACCCATGGTTGATGGCTACATCCCATCATCGCAGTGAAAACTACGCTCACGCACTCTGTCACAGCACGGCTAATCACTGGTTGGTTCCTGCGCCTACTGGAATAGAATCCCTTGATTTTTTTGTGTTTGTCATCACGCCCAGCACTTGCAAGTCTGAAGCACGTCACAGTCATTCATTATCGGAATCCTACTCGGAATACCACAGACAAGGTTAGACTTTCCGGATTCCCAGGATCCTACTCGGAATACCACAGACAAGGTGAGACTTTCCGGATCCTCATAAATGCCGCCATCTATCTAGCTTATACCACGAAGATTCTGTTGGGGAATCTAAGAGATACACATTCAAGCTCGGTTGCATGTAGAACGGAAGTGGTTGTCAATCACGCGCGTTCATAAGTGAGAATGATAATGAGGGTTATCTAATCATCACATTCATCATGTTCTTGGGTACGAATGAATATCTTGGAATAAGAATAAGAGAGATTTGAATAAAAGAAAATAGAATTTCATTAATACTTGAGGTACAGCAGAGCTCCACACCCTTAATCTATGGTGTGCAGAAACTCCACCGTTGAAAATACATAAGTAAAAGGTACAGGCATGGCGGAATGGCCAGCCCCCATGATCTGAGAACTATGCGTTCCAAGATCTGATCCTAAGATCTAAAGTGATCAAAAGATGTCAAATACATTAGTTAAATGTTCTATTTATAATAAACTAGCTCCTAGGGTTTACATGAGTAAGTAATTGATGCATAAATCCACTTCCGGGGCCCACTTGGTGTATGCTTGGGCTGAGCTTGATCAATCCACGAGCTGAGGCTTCTCTTGGAGTTGAACTCCGAGTTATGACGTGTTTGGGCGTTCAACTCCGGATCATGACGTTTTTCTGGCGTTTAACTCCAGACAACAGCATGTACTTGGCGTTCAACGCCAAGTTACGTCGTCAATTTCCGAATAAAGTATGGACTATTATATATTGCTGGAAAGCTCTGGATGTCTACTTTCCAACGCCGTTGAGAGCGCGCCAATTGGAGTTCGGTAGCTCCAGAAAATCCATTTCGAGTGCAGGGAGGTCAGATTCCAACAGCATCAGCAGTCCTTTTGTCAGCCTTTTTCAGAGTTTTGCTCAAATCCCTCAATTTCAGCCAGAAATTACCTGAAATCACAGAAAAACACACAAACTCATAGTAAAGTCCAGAAATGTGAATTTAACATAAAAACTAATGAAAACATCCCTAAAAGTAGCTTGAACTTAATAAAAACTACCTAAAAACAATGCCAAAAAGCGTATAAATTATCCGCTCATCAGAGGTAAAGACATCCTCAAAAGCATTTCGGTGATGTTGGACAATTGTGCACTCATGTTGCTAAATTGGGCCCTATTGTTCTCTTTATGTTTTTCTACCATAATTCTTTGTCTCTCTTGCTCATGGTAGAGTGCACAGTTAGAATCATCAACTTGGTTGGTAGAAGAGAAAGAGGATTGGTAGGATTGTTGTCTTTGGTGAGGAGCTTGGTATCTAGAGTGTTTGTTTTGGTTTTGGTGAGGTGCTTGATATGGTTGGTTGGGGTGATTTTGGTTGGCTTGATGGTTGTTGTGATATTGGGACGAAGCTTGGTGATTGTTGTGGTAATGAGAAGAGGAGTTGTTCCATCTTTGGTTTTGATTTTTCCTTGTGCATTGTCCCTCAACCCTTGGTTGCAACTATTACCATGAGAGTGATTGTTTTGGCCTTGAGATGGATAGGGGATGGTTGTTATAGTTAACATTGTCTACTGCAAGGGTATAATCCTCTTGAACTTGATGGCATTGGTCAGTGTAATGTACGGTGTTAGAGCATAAACCGCATACTCTAGGAGGCCCTTCGAGTTGGAGGATTTGGGGTGGGGCTTGGACGGCTTGGACTGAATAAAATGCCTTTTGTTCCTTGTGCATCTCCGTGTGGAAAGTAGTCACTCCCCAAGTACTTTGGTCAAACTTGATTCGGAAGGAGGTCTTCCACCACACCCTTGAGGAGGTTGTTGCTCACCCTTACATGTTGTGTAGCCTCAGCGACATCATTTATCAAGCACCAAGCTTCCACCGCTGTCTTGTTTTTAGAAAGGGAACTACCACTAGAAGCAGTGAGCAATCTCTTATCCGCCGCGCAAAGACCTCTGGTGAAATAGCTAATTAGCAAGTGAGTGTACAATCCATGGTGTGGACAAGATTCCAGTAACCTTTTGAATCGAGTCCAATACTCATATAGGGTCTCTTGGTCCTTTTGCATTATACCAGAGATTTCTTTCCGGATGTAGTCGGTTTTCTCCGGCAGAAAGAACTTGTCTGAAACTCTCTTCTCAACAAATCCCATTCGGTCATCACCTCATCCGGTTGGGAGTAGAACCACTCTTTTGCTTGCCCCTCAAGAGAGAAGGGGAAAGCAAAAACCATAATAGCAATCTCATTGGCTCTATGCCTTCGAGTCGTAGAACAAGCAACTTGAAAATCTCTTAGATGTCTGTTGGGGTCTTGGCTCGGAAGTCCATGATACTTGGGAAGCAAATTAATCAAACTATTCTTCAACTCAAAGTTCGGATCAAGATTTTGATATCTAGCTTGCAATGGTTGAAGAATAAGATCTGCAGCCCTTTGTTCGTGCAAGGTTATCCTTCGTGGCTCCGCCATGAAATTTTCACCTGTGGGATGCAAGGATGTATTAATGGTATCAATAGAAGAATAAGAAGTTGTAGACTCTAAGTCACTCTCGGTTCAGTCTAGTGGTTTGGAAGGTTCCTTAAGAGGGGCCGAAGCACTAGCCGTGTGGCTCAACCGCCACCTAGCTTGCCGAGTGTGTAACAAAGTTTTTTCAATCTCAAGATCAAGCTCGGCTAAGCTAGAGTTCGGTTGAGACCGAGTCATCAAACTTGGGAGTCAAAGCTCATGCATTAAAAGAAATCTAAACTAAAAACAAAATATTGAAAGCAAGTAACCTATCTACACTATTCACATATTCACATAACCAATATCAAGGCATACGTTGCAACCATTCCCCAGCAACGGTGCCAAAAATTTGATACAAGAATTATTGTTGGTCCAGAATTTCATTGATTGAAAGTCATGTCATAGTATAGTTTTGAACCAACTAATTACTCTCAAATAAAATTTAGAATTTGGTTGTCACAAAGTCAACCCTAGTATAAAGTAACCGAGAGTATTGGTCTCGGGTCGTCCTCAAGAGAATGGACAAACATGTGCATCAATATTGGTTAGAATTCCGGGGTTGGGAGTTATGAATGAGAATTTAAACTACTACACTTAACATGCAAGACATCTTAAAATGCAGAGAACTAAATCAAAGCAACTAAAGCCAAGTACGAGCAATTTTAATCTAATAAGGAAACATATAAATATACTTCTATTCTAGAACTAAGTAAACAACTAACTAACTGTTCATACCCTGACCGGGGTCCTCCAACTCGGTAAATCCGCAAGAGGTCCGACCTTGTCTTAAAGCTCACACCTAAAAGTCGGACCTCGGACAAAGAGCTCAAAAGCCGGTCACAAGGAAGGCCCATCAAAAGGAACACAGCCCAAACCTAAAAGGCCGAAAAGGCCTGGAAAAGGCGGTTCCACAAAGATAGAGATAAACTCCCAAAAGATAAGATAAGATAAGAATATCTTATCAGGGGAAGATCACTGCCAACTACTATAAATACACTGGAACACCCAGGTATGGAATTCATTCCAAATCTACACATATCTGTTTGGACCCATGCTAACTTAAGCATCGGAGTGTCATTGCAGGTACAACCACCAACCGTTCTGCATACCCAGCTCGGGTCACCGAGCCCCCATCTCGGACCTCTCCGGACGACCGAGCTACACGTTTCAGGCAACCCTCGGAACATTGGCACCGTTGCCGGGGAACCTGGAAGTCATCCCTCTACCATGGCGGACAACCCTCTCAACGATGGGCACGCTGCATCTGAACAAGAGGACGAGATCGACACCGGAGAACGACCGGACAGCCCTCTATCACCACGCACTCCAGGAGGAAATAAACAGAATCGCCCAAAAACATCGTCCCCAAACAAGAATCTACAAAATCCCGAAAAAGAGAAGAGCTCGGAAATCCTAGAAGCAGTCCGGGCACAACAAGACCGACTAAAACAACTCGAAAAGGACATAAAGAAACAGAAAGAAACTGAACAAGATCTGAGGAGGGAAACTCGAAAGCGCAGAGAACTAGAAGAAAAACTGCGGAAAATAGAAGCCAATCTGAAAGATCGGGCAATACACGACACAACTCCCGAAAACAACCACGATCCCTTCACGGAAGAGATCATGAAGAAGAAGGTACCGCGAGACTTCAAACCGCCCGATATGGACCTCTACGACGGCACCACCGATCCAAATCATCACCTCAGCAACTTCAGAAGCAGAATGTACCTAGTCGACGCCTCCGACGCGACTCAGTGCAAAGCCTTCCCCACCACTCTCACCAAGTCGGCCATGAAGTGGTTCGACAACCTGCCACCAAGATCAATCACCAGCTTCGAAGACCTAACCAAAAAATTCTTAACAAGATTCTCTATTCAAAAGGACAAGGCAAAACATGCCCCCAGTCTGCTCGGGATCAAACAGGGTGACCAAGAGACTCTCCGAAAATACATGGAGCGATTCAACAAAGCCTGCCTGGACATACAACACTTGCCCACTGAAGCAGCGATCATGGGACTAGCAAACGGCCTAAAAGAGGGACCGTTTAGCCAATCCCTATCCAAACGATACCCGACCTCCCTATACGAGGTACAGGAGCGGGCAGAAAAATATATCAACATGGAGGAAACCTCCCAGCTAAGAGACTCTTCTAGGAAAGAATCAACCTACCCACTCCGAGATCGGGATCGGGAACAGAAAAAGAAAGAAGAACCCAACTCAGACAAGCCACGGAAGTACCACAGTTACACCCCCCTCCGGTCTCCCTGGTAGACGTCTACAGAGAAGTATGCCACACCGAAAAGATCCCACCGCCCCGACCGCTAAAACACAAGAAAGCAGGGAGAGATCGGTCCGAATACTGTGAATATCACAAGCTCTACGGTCATTCTACTAACGACTGCTACGATCTAAAAAATGTTATAGAGAAGCTAGCCAGAGAAGGAAAACTCGACAGATACATAGCAGAGAAAGGAGAAGAGACCAGGAAGAGAAGGCGGGGTGACAACGAAGATCGGGCCGAACAAACCCCACGAACCCCTAAAAGACATGTTCACATGATAAATGGAGGTTTCGCAGGCGGAGGAACATCCAAATCCTCACGAAAAAGACACCTCAAAGAAGTCTATCACATCCGAGAAGACAGTCCCCTGCCCGAATTACCTACTATTTCATTCACCCGAGAAGATGCTCAAGGGATAATTCCCGGACACGACGATCCAATGGTAATCACCATTATCCTAGCAAACGCCAACTTACATCGAACCCTGATTGACCAGGGAAGCTCGGCAGATATCCTGTTCAAAACGGCCTTCGACAAGCTCGGACTTGAAGAAAAAGAAATAAAGGCCTACCCCACCAACCTATTTGGACTAGGGGACACTCCGATCCATCCCTTAGGATACGTCTCGCTACACACTACCTTTGGAAGAGGCGAGCAATCTAAAACATTAAGCATCGACTACATTATAGTCGACGTCACTTCAGCATACAATGCCCTCATTGGGCGACCAACCCTAAACAGACTAGCAGCTATAGTCTCGACCCCACACCTCTGTATGAAGTTCCCCACCACAAAGGGAATCGCTACTCTAAAAGGCGACCAAAAACTAGCACGGCGATGCTACAACGAAAGCCTGAGCCTAAAGGGACAAGAAGGGAAAGAGGTCAACACAATAGAACTCGGACGAGTTCAACCCCGAGAAGACCTCCGGCCACAACCAGAGGGAGAAACCGAAAAAGTCCAGATCGGGAACACACCTGAAAAAACAACAAGCATAGGAGCAAACCTCGAAACGGGCCTAAAAGAGGGACTCATAGCCCTCTTAAGGGAGAATTCCGACCTCTTCGCCTGGAAAGCCTCCGACATGCCAGGCATAAGCCCCGACCTGATGTGCCATAAGCTGTCGGTTTACCCGGGATCCCAGCCTGTCCAACAAAAACGCCGGAAGCTCGGACCCGAGCGCATGCAAGCAATAGAAGAACAAGTGCAAACACTACTAGATGCAGGGTTCATTAGGGAAGTAAAATACCCCCTATGGCTCGCAAACGTGGTCCTGGTAAAAAAGCCCAACGGAAAATGGAGGATGTGCGTCGATTACACAGACCTCAACAAAGCTTGCCCCAAAGACCCATATCCACTACCAAACATCGACGCATTAGTAGACGCAGCCTCAGGCTATAGATATCTCTCCTTCATGGACGCATACTCAGGATACAACCAAATCCCAATGTACAGACCCGACCAAGAAAAGACCTCGTTCATAACCCCAAGGGCAAACTACTGCTACGTAGTAATGCCCTTCGGGCTAAAGAACGCAGGAGCAACCTACCAGAGGCTAATGAACAAAGTGTTCTCAGAACACATCGGACTACAGCTGGAGGTGTACGTCGACGACATGCTGGTAAAGACACAAGAAGACAGAAACTTGCTGACCGACCTCACCAGTGTTTTCGGCACCCTCAGAAAACACATGAGACTTAACCCGACAAAGTGCACCTTCACCGCAGAAGCCGGAAAGTTCTTAGGCTTCATGCTGACTCAAAGGGGCATTGAAGCAAACCCGGACAAATGCCAAGCAATACTCAACATGAAAAGCCCGACGTGTGTCAAGGAAGTACAACAACTGAATGGAAGGCTAGCCGCCCTATCAAGGTTCTTGGCGGGATCAGCGATAAGGTCACTACCTCTCTACTCACTCCTAAGGAAAGGGAAACCCTTCTCATGGACCCCGGAGTGCGAAAAGGCCTTTCAAGACTTCAAGGAATTCCTCGGGCAGCCACCAATCCTAACCCGACCTCTAAAGGGAGAAGAACTCGTACTATACCTCTCGGTTGGGAATCGAGCAGTCGCTTCAGCGTTAATACGAGAAAATGACCAAGGACAACACCCCATATACTTTGTAAGCAAGGCACTACAAGGGCCGAATTAAACTATCAGAAGATAGAAAAGTTCGCCTACGCCCTAGTGTTCACAGCCCGGAGACTCCGTCCCTACTTTCAAGCCCACACCATCAAAGTCCGGACGAACCAACCAATGAGACACATCCTCCAAAAAACAGACCTGGCAGGACGAATACTGCAATGGGCGGTGGAGCTGTCCGAGTTCGACCTCCACTATGAAACCCGGACTGCCATAAAATCCCAGTATCTAGCCGACTTCATCGCAGAATACACTGAGACCCCTGGAACCCCACTCTCGTGGAACCTGTATGTCGACGGGTCCTCAAACAAAACAGGAAGCGGAGCCGGGGTTATACTCGAAAGCGACCAAGGAACGCGGATAGAACTATCCTTAAAATTCGAGTTCCAGGCCTCGAATAACCAAGCCGAATACGAGGCCCTTCTAGCAGGTCTAAAGCTAGCCGGATAGGTCGGAGCCCAAAAAATCACGATCTTCAGCGACTCCCAGGTCGTCACATCACAAGTAAATGGAAGCTACCAGGCCAAAGACCCCACTATGAAAAAATACCTGGACCAAACACAGGAGCAACTACGCCACTTTTCAGAAATACAGATTCAGCACATACCTCGGGAACAAAACGCCCGGGCAGACGCCCTCTCAAAGCTCGCCAGCACCAAGCCCGGAGGCAACAACAGAAGTCTCCTCCAGGAAACCTTGCAATTTCCCTCCGTGCTAAGAGAGGAAGAAGCGCTAAACATATCCAACCAACAACAAGGGTGGATGACCTCCATACTCAACTACCTGAAGTCAGGAACTCTCCCCGCCGAAAGGAAGGAAGCTAGAAGACTCACGAAAGACGCCCAGAATTATACACTAATTCACGACATATTATACAGAAGGGGATTCTCAAACCCCCTCCTTAGGTGTGTCCCGACCTCAGAAACAAAGAGCGTCCTCGAAGAAGTCCACGGAGGCATGTGTGGGAACCACCTCGGAGCTCGAGCATTATCCAAGAAAGTAGTCCGAGCCGGATTCTATTGGCCGACCTTGCAAAGAGACGCAACGGAATTTGTGAAAATATGCCCCCCCTGCCAAAAACACGCCAATTTTCACAAAGCACCACCTGAAGACCTTATCAGCGTCACCGCACCATGGCCCTTCGCAAAATGGGGACTTGACCTACTCGGCCCATTCCCCCAAGGACCGGGGCAAGTCAAATACCTCATAGTAGGGGTCGACTACTTCACAAAGTGGATCGAAGCTGAACCCTTAGCCACCATCACGGCTCAGAAAAGCCGCAAATTCCTATATAAAAACATCGTCACAAGGTTCGGAGTCCCCTACTCCATCACCACAGACAATGGAACACAGTTCACAGACACAAGTTTTCAAAACTTGGCGGCCGAGCTAAAAATCAAACAGCAGTTCACCTCAGTCGAGCACCCACAAGCCAATGGACAAGCGGAGGCCGCAAATAAAGTTATCTTGGCTGGGTTAAAACGAAGACTCCAATAGGCCAAAGGGGCATGGGCCGAGGAGCTCCCCCAGGTGCTATGGGCATATCGGACAACCCCACACTCTACAACGGGAGAATCGCCATTCCGACTAGCTTACGGGATGGAGGCAATGATTCCTATCGAAATAGATGAAGGGTCACCCAGAGTCATCTTCTACAACGAAGAAGGTAACCCACAGGCACAAAGGGAAGAACTCGACCTCCTCCCCGAGGTCCGAGAAAAAGCCCGGATCCGAGAAGAAGCCTTAAAACGGCGAACGGCCCTCAAATACAATCAGAAAGTAATAAAACGAAGCTTCTCAATTCACGACCTGATTCTGATCCGAAATGACATCGGAACACAAAAGTCGGGGGAAGGGAAGCTAGCTGCAAATTGGAAAGGACCCTACAAGGTAACAGAAGTCTTAGGAACAGGCTATTACAAAGTATCCGACCTAGAAGGCAATGAGTTGCCCAGGGCCTGGCACGCCTGTAATCTAAGACGATACTACAGCTAGAAAAACTTAAACCGAGGTGTACTCTTTTTTCCCTACAAGGGTTTTTTAATGAGACACCCGGACAAGAAAAGCACCCGACCTAGCCAAGGGTAAACACTCTGTAAATATTCTTTCTTTTTCAATACTAATCGAATTTTTTCCTTCTCCTTCTTCCTCATGATGAAACCAATCCTGAAAAGTATCCCGCCAAGGCGCATTAATTTATGCTCGACAAAACGCAAAAAATCATTGCCAAAAGACCACACAAGGTCGGCAAAGATAAAGCGACGAGGTTCAGATTAATGTGAGAAGTTATAAAGCAACCCTGAAAAGGCTCAAAAGGCCAAATAAAAGAGGTTACAAAAAATAACTTAAAGGGCGACCAACAACAAGGTCGGACCCAACAAAGGGATGGCTAGAAAAAAAAAAAAGGGCAAACGGCCAAAGAAAACAAAGATTTCGAAAACGCTTACTAAAAGGTTGTTATACAAAAACAACAAAAAAGTACAAGCGAAAAAACGAAATCAAAGGGAAGGATAAAACAAAGTTTCAAAAAGCGCTAGCTAAAAGGTTGTTATCCAAAAACAACTAAAAAGCATAAAGCAGAACTAAAGGTCAAAACGCGAACAAACACCACATAATAAGCTAAAAAGTTACTACAAGTAGCTAACAGCAAAAAGGTGTTCAAAGCATTAACAGGTAGTAAAAACCATCCAAAAAAAGAGCCCACAGGCCGGGCAAACAACCAAAGACAAAGGATTACAGGGCATCAAGATCCTTCCCGGACTCCACATCGGTAGGAGGCTGCGGAGGAAGAACCATAGAAATCGGGACAGCCTTGACAGCACCGTCATCTCGGTTTAAAACCTCCACACCAGACTCCTCCCTGGCCAAAGGTAAGGTCGGGTTCGCAACCGGAAATTTGGGGTCAAACACCGGGACCTCATCCTCATTGGGAGCAGGAATGATCTTTCCCTCCACGACAACATTATCCATACTGAATAAACTCAGGTCCAGGTCAGGAGCAAGAACCCGGACCTGAGCCTTCAAATTATCAAACATACCATCCATACCCCTAGCCACATGTCCCTGTAACTCGTAAAAATCATCTTGAGCGGATTGCAACCTCTCCTTTGTCTCCACAAGCTCGGCATATGTCCGAGTATAACTCTCCTTCGCCGCCTTCGCCATCTCCTCGGATGAATTCGCTGCCGCCACAGCCGCGGTAGCTCTAGCTTTCTCCTTCTCCAAAGACGCCTCCAGCTCAACAACCCTAGCAGCCTTCAGCTCACTAATCCTCTCGAACTCAGACTGAGCTCTCTCAAGTCGGGAACTGGTCGCACCAATGGGGGATTTCTTGAACTCCCGGGCAATAGCGGCATGAAGACTAGCCATCCGGACACAGCTCCGCGCCATATACTGAAAATGGTGCTCAATAGACACATCATCAGTAGAAATAAAAGTCTGAGGGAGGACATGCTGTTCAACCCAACCAAGAGCATCAAAATCCTTATCATTAAAACCCACAAACTCTTGAGAGGTCTTCTGCTTCTTGGGGGGAGGACCCGAGGACGAAGGAGGAGAAGAGTTACCAGGTCCAGAGGTGGGAGGATCCTGATTTATAGGTCGAAACTGGGGAGTCGGAATAGTCTTCGACCGAGTAGTGACACCCACAGTAGTCTTCTTCGGAGAAGATCGGGCAGAAGCCTCCCCAGCCTCGATATTTCGAGCAGCCACAGACTTCTTTGTCCGACGAAGGTACTTCATGGAATCCGCCTGAGAAGACATCTCTGCAAAAATAAAAGAAAAGGATCACCAAAACAGAAATTCCACCAAAACAAAAACAAGCAAAGCCAAAATACTAAAAAGATAATCTCGTAGGGTCGGGAACTACCTAACTCGGAACGGAGAAGGCTTGGATCCCCCAACATTTTCTTCGTGTCCAAGTGAGGTGCCCGACCCCATAAACTGCTTACCACACCCACAAAGGCCTGCTCCACCTCATCTAGACTCTCAAGGGTATACTTAGTAGACACTACTTTCTCCTGCCAACAAAGAGGAAAAGAAGGCTCCCCACTCTCATCTAAAAAGAAGGGTCGGACATCTCCAGTAGCCCGGACCTTGAAATAGAAGTTCTTAAAATCGTGAAAGGACTCATCATACAGGGTGCAAAACTTCCTTCCCTAGTTAGCCCTAAAGGAAACCCAAGATACCTTCCCTCCACCCGACCCTGGCTTCGTCAACACAAACAGGTAGGAAAAAAGAGAAATAGAGGGAGCAACGCCCAAGAACTGACACAAAAGTTGAAAAAGCTTTAAAAACGCCCAAGAATTTGGATGGAGCTGCGTAGGAGCAAGATTACAAGACCATAACACCTCGGACTCCAGATCGGTAAAAGGAAGTCGGACGCCCAGCTTAGAGAAAAAACAATCATAAGCATAAAAGAAAAGCTTCTCGGAACTATCTAAGGGCGGGAAGCACACTCTCTCCTCGGGATCCGGGGCTACTAGTTCATAATCCCTCTCAGACTCTCTATTTTCACATATGCTACAATGCCTACGGAACCTAACTAAGTACTCAGAATCTACCACGGTAAGGACTCTTAGAGGAAGAGGGTCTACCCAATCAAGACCACATGGAATTTTAGTCGACATCGCTTGAAGAACCTTTCGAGACATAAAATTCTTACCTACAAAGAAGAATACAACAGCAAGCAAAAAATCACATAAAGAAGACGAGCACGAAAACCCATTCATCAAAGCGAGAAACAAAGACCTCACGAGAAGTAGGGGCAATACAGAACAAAGACACCGGGGAACAAAAAAGAGCCCCCCCCATATAAAACAACAGCAATGGCGGCACCTCTTTGGGGCAACCCAGGCATAAAGAAAAAGAAATAAACAGAGCCACACAAAGATCAGAAGCATATGATCACAGGAAAAGAGAAACGCGGAAACAAACCTGAAAGGAGAAGCGAAGGCAAAGAGCTCCAAAGCAAGTAGAACAAACGACGGCACAAAGAAAACGCTGGAAATTTAAAAAGACACACAAAGAAAGATTCAGGAAAGCAAACTAAGGGAAAGAAGAAGGGGCACTTTTGAAGGCATAAAAAGAACAAACGCAGAAAGGAAAAAGGGAGCAATAAATAAAGCCTTCACAGAGCCCGAACGGAAATCGAGGAAAAACGGTAAAATGCAATAAATGCAGGAACGGCCATTTTGAAATTTGAAAAACAAAAAAAGACTACTATGCCCGAGCACGACCTCCCTAAAAAAGGACGAAACTCGGGCAGGGGCACTGTTCATACCCTGACCGGGGTCCTCCAACTCGGTAAATCCGCAAGAGGTCCGACCTTGTCTTAAAGCTCACACCTAAAAGTCGGACCTCGGACAAAGAGCTCAAAAGCCGGTCACAAGGAAGGCCCATCAAAAGGAACACAGCCCAAACCTAAAAGGCCGAAAAGGCCTGGAAAAGGCGGTTCCACAAAGATAGAGATAAACTCCCAAAAGATAAGATAAGATAAGAATATCTTATCAGGGGAAGATCACTGCCAACTACTATAAATACACTGGAACACCCAGGTATGGAATTCATTCCAAATCTACACATATCTGTTTGGACCCATGCTAACTTAAGCATCGGAGTGTCATTGCAGGTACAACCACCAACCGTTCTGCATACCCAGCTCGGGTCACCGAGCCCTCATCTCGGACCTCTCCGGACGACCGAGCTACACGTTTCAGGCAACCCTCGGAATACTAACTATGACAAGAATCAAGCAATTGGAATTTTTGGATTTCAAATATGAATAATAAAAGGAACTCTTGGCTAGGCCTAGGAATTGGGGTCACCATCCTTGTCTAATAACCATATCTTGATAATTATGAAGAACCAAGCTCATTAAGTCTACCTCTATGCTTGAAGTACGTATAATGTCTACTTCCAAGCTTGAAGTACGTTAAATGGCTTGATCAATCTCAACTCATAAGTCCCAATCCAACTACTAATTGGCTTAGTAGTAGATTGGTCTCAATGGGTATCAATTTGACCACTACGGTTCTCAAATCACCAAATCAATTAGACACAATGATTCAAGTTTATCCAATTCCCTTAGCCTAGGCCAATAGTAAAGAAAACTACTCCATAATCAAAGGAAACATTTCATCAAACACATGGTATGCATTAAGTAAAGACATATTCAAATTGCAAATTAATTGGAAATTAAAAGTACCCACTAACAATTATCAATAGGAAACAACTCAAATAACATTATCAATCATAGAAAGCATTAATGCATTAATAGAAATTCAAGATCCACAAAGTTCATAAAATGGGAAGAAAAAGGCAAATAATGAGAAAATTCAAATTCAACACAAGATCTAAACAAAATTATAACTAGAGAACTCAAATTAAGTAATTGAAACTAAAATTAACAAAACCCAATTCAAAAATTCAACAAAGGAGAATAAAAACAAACTAGATCTAGAGAGAGGTAACAGTTCTCTCTCTAGAACACCAGAACCAAAAACTAGCTAAAATTGTGTGTAAAGTGTGTAATGATTGATCCCCATTTCCCCCTACAATTCCTGGTCTTTTCCATGCAGAATCAAGTTGGAAATGGGCCTGGAGCTTCTCAAAAACCGCTAGCCACGAGTTCATTAATGATGTCACGTGCCGAGCGTCACGCGTGCGCGTTGACCACGCGTGTGCATCATCTGAGTTTTGCGAGCCACGCGTACGCGTCAGGCACGCGTACGCGTCGGTAGAATTTTTGCCCATCCACGTGAATGCGTCAACTTTTGCCGCCGATCCTAGCAATATGCTCCCACTCGTGCACGTCAGCCATGCGTGCGCGTCGAGGCTAATTCTCCAAAGCTCCATTCTTCATGTTCTTTCCACTTATGCATGCTTGCTTTCCATCTTCTAGGCCATCCTTGCCCTATAGATCCTGAATCCACTTAACAAACACATCACGTCATCGAATGGTTATGGGCTCTGTGTGGTTCCAAACCACACTTGGTGAGGTTCCCTTATAAAAAACTTTGGATATTCAATACTTAGTCGTTGACTGTTTTAGTCCTTACAATTTGATACTTGGCCGACCTTTTTTAAATAGGTTCGACGCTATTGTTTCTACAATTCATCTCTATGTTAAGGTCCTTTTGTAGGATAATACAATTGCATCTATTCACCGCGATGCCCGAGAGGGCAAAGAATGCTACAACAACAGTTCAAAAAACCAAATCAAAGTACACAAGCCTGCGTGAACAGTATCAGTAACCAAGCTGAGCTACTAGTCCTGGCCGACCTTGATCCCAGGGCAGGAAGCTTAGAAAAACCAACCTCGACCGAAGACCTGCATAAAATCTATTTCACAGATAGCTCAGAAAAGTTCACTTATGTGCGATCCATACTAAGCTCAGAAGAGAAGGCCCTATTCCAAACATTCCTACAACAAATGCCGACTTGTTTGCTTGGACCCCAATTGACATGCCAGGAATGGACCTATCTTTCATATCCCACAAACTGATATTAGATCCGTCTGTCTGACCTATAGCACAAAAAAAGTGAAATCTAGGCCATGACCGCAAACAAGCCTCTCTGGAAGAAACCAAGAAGCTCATCAACACCGGCTTCATTCAGGAAATCAGGTTCACAACATGGTTGGCGAATGTCGTCATCGTGAAAAAATATAACGGTAAATGGCGCATGTGTGTTGATTTCACCTATCTCAACAAAGCATGCCCAAAAGAATCCTATCCCTTACCATATATATATAGAAAAACTTATCTTTATGGATGTATACTCTGGCTATAACCAACTCCAAATGCATCCATCCGATCAAACTAAGACAGCCTTTATCACTGAATATGGAAACTACTGTTATAAAGTCATGCCATTTGGCCTTAAGAATGCAGGTGCAATATATCAACGCCTAATGGACAAAGTATTCACCCAACAGATCGGCAAGAACATTAAGGTCTACATTGAAGATATGGTCGCCAAAACGAAGATCGGCAATAACCACCTTGATGACCTTGCAGAAATCTTCGGTCAAATCATAAAATACAACATGCGGTTAAACCTCGAGAAGTGCGCATTTGGCGTACAAAGTGGCAAATTCCTCGGATTCATGCTCACTAGCTGAGGTACTGAAGTGAATCCAGAAAAGTGCCAAGCTGTTTTGGATATGACAAGCCCACAAACTATCCAAGAAGTCCAGCGGTTGATAGGGGGACTTGTTGCACTCTCTAGATTCTTACCTTGCCTAGATTCTAAGTCTTTATGTTTTTTCCAAACTTTAAAAAAGAAAAAGGCTTTTCAATGGACCGATGAATGTGAACAAGCATTCACAACCCTCAAAGAAACTCTTTCAAAACCACCAATTTTACAAACCCCCCTTCAAGGGAAACCATTATTCTTATATTTATATGTGACTAACTAGGCTGTAAGCTCCGCTCTTATTGTATAAAGGCAAAAGCAGCAGTTGCCGATCTATTTCACCAGCAAAACACTACAGAATGCTGAACTTTGCTATCCTAGCATTAAGAAGCTGGCCCTTGTCTTCTCGGCAAGAAGACTACGGCTATACTTTTAGAGTCATGTCATCCAGTTCGGACAGATCAACCTTTGCAACAAGTCCTTCAGAAACCAAAGCTGGCTGGCCAACTAGTAAAATGGTCGGTCAAACTTTCCGAGTTCAACATCAAATACCAAGGACATTCATTTATCAAATCTCAATTCTTGGCCGATTTCATTGCCGAATTCCCAGTCCTAGACATTGCCGAAAATTCAACAGAATGGTCTCTGTGTATAGATGGCTCCTCAAACCCACAAGGGTGTGGTGCTGGGATCATCCTCGACGATGGAAATGGCAACATCATCAAGCGATCGCTACACTTTTCCTTCAAAGTGAGCAACAACCAAAGTGAGTATGAAGCTCTTATTGCCAGCCTCAGACTAGCTTCGATCTACAAATAGCCGATCTTAAGGTATATTGTGATTCTCTGCTCATTGTCCAGCAGGTAAATGAGTTGTACTAGGTGAAAGACCCATTATTATCCAAATACCTTGCAATTGTTCAAACTTTACTTTCAAAATTTCACAAATTTGACATTGAACATATACCTCGGGAGAACAATAGCCGAGCTGACATCCTCTCTAAGCTCGCCAGCACCCAAACAAATGATTCCTCCCTTCATCGATCTACCATAGTTAAACCTAGTATAGAACTAATAGATGTTCTAAGTGTAACGCATAATGCAGATTGGAGAACACCACACATAAACTATCTTCGGACAAGGATCTTGCCAGGCGACGTCGAAAACATTCGGCACTTTCGCCGACAAGCCTCATTCTTTACAATTTATAACAATTGCCTATACAAATGAGGATTCTCTCATTCCTTTATTAAAATGTCTTTGCAGATCCAAAGCCGATCTTGCACTTGCTGAGGTAGATGAAAGTATCTGTAGCACACACTTCGGAGCCCAAAGCCTGTCTTCAAAAATCCTTCGAGCTGGTTTCTATTGGCCGACGTTGCAATAAGATTGTAAAACAAAAGTCAAGGGCTATGACAATTGCCAGAAACACAATCCAGTCACACACCTTCCAGCCGAACTTTTACACTGTTTCGAGGTATGCTCGTCGTTCAACCAATGGGGGATCTACATCCTCGATCCTTTCCTCTTAGCAGCTGGCCAGGTAAAATTTTCAATAGTCGCAATTAATTACTTCTCAAAATGGATAGAAGCACAGCCCTTAGCAAAGATCACCTCACAACAAATGATTTCCTTTGTATGGAAGCTTATTATCTATAGATTCGGCATACCTCGACACATTATCACTGATAATGGCCGCCAGTTTGTCGACCACAAATTCATCTCCTTTTTGCAGAACCTAAAGGTCAAACAGCATTTCTCATCAGTAGAGCACCCACAAACAAATAGGCTTGCAGAGGCCGCGAATAAGGTCATCCTCCATGCCTTAAGGAAGAAACTCGACGATGCCAAAGGGCTTTGGGCCGAACTCATTCCAGAAATCATATGAGGATATAATACCACCACCCATTCAGCAACAAAAGAAACACCTTTCTGACTAGTATAGGGCTCTGACACAATGATACCTGTGGAGATCTCTCAAGCCTCACTACACATTCTCAAGCCTCACTACACACTCAAATGGCCAATCATACTACATCAGATAAAGCTCGGCAATTTGAACTAGACCTACTCGAAGAAGTTTGATCTACAACATCACTCAAACACCGAGCCATGCAACAGCATATAGCGGTGCTACAATAAAAAAATACACCCAAGATCCTTTCAAGTCAATGACCTTGTGCTCAGAATAACCAAACAGGCTAGGAAGCCATCCAGCCATATGGTAAGTTAGCAGCTAACTGGGAAGGCCCTTTTCGAATTACGGTTGTTATTGGTAATGGAGTTTATCGATTATAAACCTTAGATGGTAATTGTTCATACCCTGACCGAACTCCTCCAAACTCGGCAAATATATAAAAGGTCCGACCTCGTCCTAAAGGCCCACGCCTAAAGGTCGGACCTCGGACAATCAAGCAAAGGAAGGCCCATCAAAAGGAACGCAGCCCAAAACCTAAAGGCCGAAAGGGCCTAGAAAAGGCGGTTCCACAAAGATAGAGATAAAACTCCCAAAGATAAGATAAGATAAGAATATCTTATCCAGGGAAGATCACGGCCAAACTACTATAAATACACTGGAGCACCCAGGTATGGCATTCATTCTACAATTCTACATATATCTGCTTGGACCCATGCTAACTTAAGCATCGGAGTGTCATTGCAGGTACAACCACCAACCACTCCACATATCAAGCTCGGGTCCCGGACCCCCACCTCGGGCCTCTCCAGACGACCGAGCTACACGTTTCAGGTAACCCCCGGAACATTGGCGCCATTGCCGGGGACACTGGAAGTCATCCCTCTACCATGGCGGACGACCCTCACAACAATGACCGCGCTGCATCTGAACAAGAGGAAGAAATTGACACCGGAGAACGTCCGGACAGCCCTCTATCACCACGCACTCCAGGAGGAAACAAACAGAATCACCCAAAGACATCACTCCCAAACAAAGATCCACAAAATCCCGAAAAAGAAAAGAGCTCGAAAATTCTAGAAGCAGTCCAGGCACAACAAAACCGACTGAAACGACTCGAAGAGGACATAAAGAAACAGAAATAAACTGAACAAGATCTGAGGAGGGAGACTCGAAAGCGCAGAGAATTAGAAGAAAAACTGCGGAAAATAGAGGCCAACCTGAAAGGCCGGACAGAACGCGGCCCCACCCCCGAAGGCAACCATGATCCCTTCACGCAAGAGATCATGAAGGAGAAAGTACCGCGAAACTTCAAACCACCCGATATGGATCTCTACGACGGCACCACCGATCCAAGTCACCATCTCAGCAATTTCAGAAGCAGAATGTACCTAGTCGACGCCTCCGACGCGATCCGGTGCAAAGCCTTCCCCACCACTCTCACCAAGTCAGCCATGAAGTGGTTCGACAACCTGCCACCAAGATCAATCACCAGCTTCGAAGACCTGACCAAAAAATTTCTAACAAGGTTCTCTATTCAAAAGGACAAGACAAAACATGCCCCCAGTCTACTCGGGATCAAACAAGGTAACCAAGAAACCCTCCGAGAATACATGGAGCGATTCAACAAAGCCTGCCTGGACATACAACACTTACCCACTGAAGCAGCCATCATGGGACTAGCAAACGGCCTAAAAGAGGGACCGTGCAGCCAATCCCTATCCAAACGATACCCGACCTCCCTATACGAGGTGCAGGAGCGGGCAGAAAAATATATCAACATGGAGGAAACCTCCCAGCTAAGAGACTCTTCTAGGAAGGAATCAACCTACCCACTCTGAGATCGAGATCGGGAACAGAAGAAGAAAGAAGAACCCAACTCGGACAAGCCACGGAAGTACCACAACTACACCCCCCTCCGAGTCTCCCTGGTAGACGTCTACAGAGAAGTATGCCACACCGAAAAGATCCCCCCGCCCCGACCTCTAAAACACAAGAGAGCGGGGAGAGATCGGTCCGAGTACTGCGAATATCACAAACTCTACGGTCATCCTACTAACGACTGCTACGACCTAAAAAATGTTATAGAAAAGCTAGCCAGAGAAGGAAAACTCGACAGATACATAGCAGAGAAAGGAGAAGAGACCAGAAAGAGAAGGCGGGGAGATAACGAAGGTCGGGCCGAACAAACCCCGCGAACCCCCGAAAGGCACGTACACATGATAAATGGAGGTTTTGCGAGCGGTGGAACATCCAGATCCTCACGAAAAAGACACCTCAAAGAAGTCTATCATGTCCGAGAAGACAGTCCCCTGCCCGAATTACCTACTATCTCATTTACCCGAGAAGATGCTCAAGGGATAATACCCGGGCACGATGATCCAATGGTAATCACCATTATTCTAGCAAACGCCAACTTACATCGAACCCTGATTGACCAGGGAAGTTCAGCAGATATCCTGTTCAAAACGGCCTTCGACAAGCTCGGACTTGAAGAAAAAGAGCTAAAGGCCTATCCCACCAACCTATTTGGGCTAGGGGACACCCCGATCCATCCCTTAGGATACATCTCGCTACACACTACCTTTGGAAGAGGCGAGCAATCTAAAACATTAAGCATCGACTACATTATAGTCGACGTCACTTTAGCATACAATACCCTCATTGGGCGACCAACCCTAAACAGATTGGCAGCAATAGTCTCGACCCCACACCTCTGTATGAAGTTCCCTACCGCAAAAGGAATCGCTACCCTAAAAGGTGACCAAAAACTAGCGCGGCGATGCTACAACGAAAGCCTGAGCCTAAAAGGGAAAGAACTCGGACGAGTTCAAGCCCGAGAAGATCTTCGGCCACAACCAGAGGGAGAAACCGAAAAAGTCCAGATTGGGAACACACCTGAAAAAATAACAAACATAGGAGCAAACCTTGAGGCAGGCCTAAAAGAGGAACTCATAACCCTCTTAAAGGGGAATTCCGACCTCTTCGCCTGGAAAGCCTCCGACATGCCAGGCATAAGCCCCGACCTAATGTGCCATAAACTATCAGTATACCCGGGATCCAGACCTGTCCAACAAAGACGCCGGAAGCTCGGACCCGAACACATGCAAGCGATAGAAGAACAAGTACAAGCACTGCTAGATGCAGGGTTCATTAGGGAAGTGAAATACCCCCTATGGCTCGCAAACGTGGTCCTGGTAAAAAAGCCTAACGGAAAATGGAGGATGTGCGTCGATTACACGGATCTCAACAAAGCCTGCCCCAAAGACCCATATCCACTACCAAACATCGACGCCTTAGTAGACGCAGCCTCAGGCTACAGATATCTCTCCTTCATGGACGCATACTCGGGATACAATCAAATCCCGATGTACGGACCCGACCAAGAAAAGACCTCGTTCATAACCCCAAGGGCAAACTACTGCTACGTAGTAATGCCCTTCGGGCTGAAGAACGCAGGGGCAACCTACCAGAGGCTAATGAACAAAGTGTTCTCAGAGCACATCGGACTACAACTGGAAGTGTACGTCGACGACATGCTGGTAAAGACACAAGAAGACAGAAACTTATTGACCGACCTCACCAGTGTCTTCGGCACCCTCAGAAAACACAACATGAGACTTAACCCGACAAAGTGCACCTTCGCCGCAGAAGCCGGAAAGTTCTTAGGCTTCATGCTGACTCAAAGGGGCATCGAAGCGAACCCAGACAAATGCCAAGCAATACTCAATATGAAGAGCCCGACGTGTGTCAAAGAAGTACAGCAACTGAATGGAAGGCTAGCCGCCCTATCAAGATTCTTGGCAGGATCAGCGATAAAATCACTACCTCTCTACTCGCTCCTAAAGAAAGGGAAACCCTTCTCATGGACCCCGGAGTGCGAAAAAGCCTTCCAAGAATTCAAGGAATTCCTCGGGCAGCCACCAATCCTAACCCGACCTTTAAAAGGAGAAGAACTCGTACTATACCTCTCGGTTGGAAATCGAGCAGTCGCTTCAGCGTTAATACGAGAAAATGACCAAGGACAACGCCCCATATACTTTGTAAGCAAGGCACTACAAGGGGCCGAATTAAACTATCAGAAGATAGAAAAATTCGCCTACGCCCTAGTGTCCACAGCTCGGAGGCTCCGTCCCTACTTCCAAGCCCACACCATCAAAGTCCGGACAAACCAACCCATGAGACATATCCTACAAAAAACAGACCTGGCAGGACGAATACTGCAATGGGCGGTGGAACTGTCCGAGTTCGACCTCCACTATGAAGCCCGGACTGCTATAAAATCTCAGTATCTAGCTGACTTCATCGCAGAATACGCTGAGACCCCTGGAACCCCACTCTCATGGAACCTGTATGTCGACGGGTCCTCAAACAAAACTGGAAGCGGAGCCGGGGTTATACTCGAAAGCGACCAAGAAACGCGGATAGAACTATCCCTAAAATTTGGGTTCCAGGCTTCGAACAACTAAGCCGAATACGAGGCCCTACTAGCAGGCCTAAAGCTAGCCGAAGAGGTCGGAGCCCAGAGAATCACAATCTTCAGCGACTCCCAGGTCGTCACGTCACAAGTAAATGGAAGCTACCAGGCCAAAGACCCAACTATGAAAAAATACCTGGACCAAACACAGGCACAATTACGCCACTTTTCAGAAATACAGATCCAGCACATACCTCGGGAACAAAACGCCCGGGCAGACGCCCTCTCAAAGCTCGCCAGCACCAAGCCCGGAGGCAACAACAGAAGTCTCCTCCAGGAAACCTTACAATCTCCCTCCGTGATAAGAGAGGAAGAAACGCTAAATATATCCAACCAACAGCAAGGATGGATGACCCCCATACTCAACTACCTGAAGTCGGGAACTCTCCCCACCGAAAGAAAGGAAGCTAAAAGACTCACGAAAGACGCCCAGAATTATACACTAATTCACGACGTATTATACAGAAGAGGATTCTCAAACCCCCTCCTTAGGTGCGTCCCGACCTCAGAAACAAAGAGCGTCCTCGAAGAAGTCCACGGAGGCATGTGTGGGAACCATCTCGGAGCTCGGGCATTATCCAAGAAAGTAGTCCGAGCCGGGTTCTACTGGCCGACCTTGCAAAGAGACGCAACGGAATTTGTGAAGATATGCCCCCCTGCCAAAAACACGCCAATTTTCACAAGGCACCACCCGAAGACCTTATCAGCATCACCGCACCATGGCCCTTCGCAAAATGGGGACTTGACCTACTCGGCCCGTTCCCCCAAGGACCGGGGCAAGTCAAATACCTCATAGTAGGGGTCGACTACTTCACAAAGTGGATCGAAGCTGAACCCTTAGCCACCATTACGGCTCAGAAAAGTCGCAAATTCCTATACAAAAACATTGTCACAAGGTTCGGAGTCCCCTACTCCATCACGACAGACAATGGAACACAGTTCACAGACACAAGTTTTCAGAACTTGGTGGCCGAACTAAAAATCAAACAGCAATTCACCTCAGTCGAGCACCCACAAGCCAATGGACAAGCAGAGGCTGCAAATAAAGTTATCTTGGCCGGGTTAAAATGGAGACTCCAAGAAGCCAAAGGGGCATGGGCCGAAGAGCTTCCCCAGGTGCTATGGGCATATCGGACAACTCCACACTCTACAACGGGAGAATCACCATTCCGACTAGCCTATGGGATGGAGGCAATGATTCCTATCGAAATAGAGGAAGGGTCACCTAGAACCATCTTCTACAACGAAAAAGGTAACCCGCAGGCACAAAGGGAAGAACTCGACCTCCTCCCCGAGGTCCGAGAAAGAGCCCGAATCCAAGAAGAAGCCTTAAAACGGCGAACGGCACTCAGATACAATCAGAAAGTAATAAAGCGAAGCTTCTCCATTCACGACCTGATTCTAATCCGAAATGACATCGGAACACAAAAGTCGGGAGAAGGAAAGCTAGCTGCAAATTGGAAAGGACCCTACAAAGTAACAGAAGTCTTAGGGACAGGCTACTACAAAGTATCCGACCTAGAAGGCAATGAGCTTCCCAGGGCCTGGCACGCCTGCAATCTAAGACGGTACTACAGCTAGAAAAATTTAACCCGAGGTGTACTCTTTTTCCCTACAAGGGTTTTTTAATGAGACACCCGACCTAGTCAAGGGTAAACACTCTGTAAATATTTTTTCTTTTTTAATACTAATCAAATTTTTCTATTTTCTTTTCTCCTTCCTCATAATGAAACAAATCCTAGAAAGTACCCCGCCAAGGCGCATTAATTTATGCTCGGCAAAACGCAAAAAATCATTTGCCAAGAGACCACACAAGGTCGGCAAAGATAAAGCGACGAGGTCCAAATTAATGTGAGAAGTTATAAAGCAACTCTGAAAAGGCTCAAAAAGCCAAATAAAAAGAGATTACAAAAATAACTTAAAAGGCCGACCAAACAAGGTCGGACCCAACAAAGGGAGGTACTCGAACGCCCAAGGTCCGAGAAAAAGCCCGGGTCCAAGAAAGAAGCCTTAAAACGGCAAAAGCCAAGATTTCGAAAACGCTTACTATAAAGTTGTTATCCAAAAACAACTAAAAAAGTACAAGCGAAGAAACGAAATCGAAGGAAAGGATAAAAACGAAGTTTCGAAAACGCTTACTAAAAAGTTGTTATCCAAAAACAACTAAAAAAGTACAAGCAAAGAAACGAAATCGAAGGAAAGGATAAAAACGAAGTTTCGAAAAACGCTTACTAAAAAGTTGTTATCCAAAAACAACTAAAAAAGTACAAGCGAAGAAACGAAATCGAAGGAAAGGATAAAAATGAAGTTTCGAAAACGCTTACTAAAAAGTTGCTATACAAAAACAACTAAAAAGTACAAGCGAAGAAACGAAATCGAAGGAAAGGATAAAACGAAGCTAAAAAGTTGTTATACAAAAACAACAAAAAACACCACATAACAAGCTAAAAAGGTTACTACAAGTAGCTAAATAGCAAAAAAAGGTGTTCAAAGCATTAAAGAGCCCACAGGCCGGGCAAAAAACCAAAGATAAATGATTACAGGGAGCCAATATCCTTTCCGGATTCCACATCGGTAGAAGGCTGCGGAGGAAGAACCATAGAAATCGGGACAGCCTTGACAGCACCATCATCTCGGTTTGAAACCTCCACACCAGATCCATCCCCGGCCAAAGGTGAAGTCGGGTTTGCAACCGGAACATTGGGGTCGGACACCGGAACCTCATCCTCGTTGGGAGCAGGAACAATCTTTCCCTCCACAACAACGTTATCCGTACTAAATAAGCTCAGATCCAGGTCAGGAGCAAGAACCCGGACCTGATCCTTCAAATTTCCAAACATAGCATCCATACCCTTGGCCACATGACCCTCTAGCTCGTAAAAATCATCCTGAGCAGATTGCAACTTCTCCTTTGTCTCCACAAGCTCGGCATATATCCGAGTATAATTCTCCGTCGCCGCCTTCGCCATCTCCTCAGATGCTTTCGCTGCCGCCACAGCCGCAGTAGCTTTAGCTTTCTCTTTCTCCAAAGAGGCCTCCAGCTCAGTAATCCTAGCAGCCTTCAGCTCACTAATCCTCTCGAACTCGGACTGAGCCTTCTCAAGTCGGGAGCTGGTCGCACCAATGGGGATTTCTTGAACTCCCGGGCGATAGCAGCATGAAGACTGGCCATCCGGACACAGCTCCGCGCCATATACTGAAAATGGTGCTCCATAGACACATCATCAGTAGAAATAAAAGTCTGAGGGAGAATATGTTGTTCAATCCAACCAAGAGCATCAAAATCCTTGTCATTAAAACCCGCAAGCTCTTGAGAGGTCTTCTGCTTCTTGGGAGGAGGACCCGAGGACGAAGGCGGGGAAGAGTGACCGAGTCCAGAGGCCGGAGGATCCTGATTTATAGCTCAAAACTGGGGAGTCGGAATAGTCTTCGACCGAGTAGTGACACCCACAGTAGCCTTCTTCGGAGAAGATCGGGCAGAAGCCTCAGCCTCAATATTCCGAGCAGCCACGGACTTCTTCGTCCGACGAAGGAACTTCATAGAATCCGCCTGAGAAGACATCTCTGCAAAAATAAAAGAAAAGGATTACCACAACAGAAATTCCACCAAAACAAGCAAAGCCAAAATACTAAAAAAGATGAATCTCGGAGAGGTCGGGAACTACCTAACTCGGAACGGAGAAGGCTTGGATCTCCCAACATTTTCTTCGTGTCCAAGTGAGGTGCCCGACCCCATAAACTGCTTACAACACCCACAAAAGCCTGCTCCACCTCATCTAGACTCTCAAAGGTATACTTAGCAGACACTACATTCTCCTGCCAACAAAGAGGAAAAGAAGGCTCCCCACTCTCATCTAGAAAGAAAGGTCGGACGTCCCCAGTAGCCCGAACCTTGAAATAAAAGTTCTTAAAATCATGAAAGGACTCATCATACAGGGTACAAAACTTCCTTCCCTGGTTAGCCCTAAAAGAGACCCAAGATACCTTCCCTCCACCCGACCCCGGCTTCGTCAACACAAACAAATAGGAAAAAAGAGAAATAGAGGGAGCGACGCCCAAAAACTGACACAAAAGTTGAAACAGCTTTAAAAAGGCCCAAGAATTTGGATGGAGCTGCGTAGGGGCAAGGTTACAAGACCATAACACCTCAGACTCCAGGTCGGTAAAAGGAAGTCGGACACTCAGCTTAGAGAAAACACAATCATAAGCATAAAAGAAGAGCTTCTCGGAACTATCTAAGGGCGGGAAGCACACTCTCTCCTCGGAATCCGGGGCTACTAGTTCATAATCCCTCTCAGACTCTCTATTTTCACATATGCTACAGTGCCTACGGAACCTAGCCAAATACTCAGAATCTACCACAGAAGGGACTTTTAGAGGAAGAGGGTCTACCAAACCAAGACCACTTGGAATCTTGGTCGACATCGCTTGAAGAACCTTTCGAGACATAAAATTCTTACCTACAAGGAAGAATACAATAGCAAGCAAAAATCACATAAAGCAGACAGCGAAAACCCACTCAGCAAAACAAGAAACAGAAACCCAAACGAAGAAAATGCAGCAACCCGGAACAGAATACCAGAGAACAAAAAAGAGCCCCCCCATATACAAACAACAAAACAATGGCGGCGCCTCTTTTCGGGGCAACCCAGGCATAAAGAAAAAGAAACAAAGGCCACACAAAGAACAGAAGCATATGCGCACAAGAAAAGAGAAGCATGGGAACAAACCTGGAAGGAAAAAAACGAAGACGACAAGCTCCGAGGAACGAGACGACGGCACACGAAGAGATTCGGGGAAGCAGAGCAAAGAGAAAGAAGAAGCAATGCAGAAAAACAAAAACGCAGAAAAAAAAGGGAGGAAAGGGGCAAATAAATAAAGCCTTCACAGAGCCCGAACGGAAATCGAGGAAAAACGGTAAAATGCAATAAATGCAGGAACGGCCACATTTTTGAAATTTTGAAAAACTACTATGCCCGAGCTCGACCTCCCAAAAAGGACGAACTCGGGCAGGGGCACTGTTCATACCCTGACCGAACTCCTCCAAACTCGGCAAATATATAAAAGGTCCGACCTCGTCCTAAAGGCCCACGCCTAAAGGTCGGACCTCGGACAATCAAGCAAAGGAAGGCCCATCAAAAGGAACACAGCCCAAAACCTAAAGGCCGAAAGGGCCTAGAAAAGGCGGTTCCACAAAGATAGAGATAAAACTCCCAAAGATAAGATAAGATAAGAATATCTTATCCAGGGAAGATCACGGCCAAACTACTATAAATACACTGGAGCACCCAGGTATGGCATTCATTCTACAATTCTACATATATCTGCTTGAACCCATGCTAACTTAAGCATCGGAGTGTCATTGCAGGTACAACCACCAACCACTCCACATATCAAGCTCGGGTCCCGGACCCCCACCTCGGGCCTCTCCAGACGACCGAGCTACACGTTTCAGGTAACCCCCGGAACAGTAATGATCTGCCTAACACTTGAAATGTTTCATCTTTAAAGTTATATTACAGTTAAGAGTCAGGGATAGGCAAGTACTCTTTTTTCTACTACCAAGAATTTTTCCACAATGGGTTTTTCTTGGAGAGGTTTCAACGAGGCTTGCCTACCTGCGCCTTTGAAATCAAAGGTTATCCAATAAATAAATTTCTGATTTCATCGAATCACTATTTTTGCATTTCACACTTCTCATTTATTTATAACTTTATAAATATTATCCCGCCGATCTATACTCCGAATCCGACTATTCGAAATCTATCAGTCAAACAAGATAGTTGATGCAAATGCATATTTGCATTATTAGTTAGTTAGTTTAGTTAGTTTTAGTTTAAATTCACTCATTTTCTCTAAATAAATAAGTCCTTTTATGAGTTTTGTTTCCATGCATGATGATATCAAGGAACATGTTAATTCTAGCCAAATTCATGCAAATGATTTAAGGAATGCATATATGAATGAGTATGAATGAATCTCATGAAATTTATTGCTTGAATTGGTAAGACTTTGAAGCTATCTCCCTTGTTGATGATAGGTGATGAAACAAGGAAGCATGGAAGCAAGAAGGAGGCAACCAAGGCAAGAAGTTGGCGTTGCCAACTTGGGATTGGCGTTGCCAACTCCACAACACAAGGCAAGCTTGGTCCTGGAGGCAACCAAGGCAAGAAGTTGGCGTTGCCAACTTGGGATTGGCGTTGCCAACTCCACAACACAAGGCAAGCTTGGTCCTGGAGGCAACCAAGGCAAGAAGTTGGCGTTGCCAACTTGGGATTGGCGTTGCCAACTCCACAACACAAGGCAAGCTTGGTCCTGGAGGCAACCAAGGCAAGAAGTTGGCGTTGCCAACTTGGGATTGGCGTTGCCAACTCCACAACACAAGGCAAGCTTGGTCCTGGAGGCAACCAAGGCAAGAAGTTGGCGTTGCCAACTTGGGATTGGCGTTGCCAACTCCACAACACAAGGCAAGCTTGGTCCTGGAGGCAACCAAGGCAAGAAGTTGGCGTTGCCAACTTGAGATTGGCGTTGCCAACGCCACACACAACCACACCAAGCAAGCTTGGCAACCCTGGAAGCAAAGTTGGCGTTGCCAACTCTAGAACCAAGTTGCCAACGCTCACACACAAGGAACTTGGCCCTGGAAGCAAGGTTGGCGTTGCCAACTCTAGAACCAAGTTGCCAACGCCACACACAAGACACAAGCAAGGAACTTGGCCCTGGAGGAAGCAAAGTTGGCGTTGCCAACTTGAAGCTGGCGTTGCCAACGCCCACACAAGGAACTTGGCCCTGGATTTGGAGCCTCGAGCATGTTGCCAGCCTAGAAATGAGGGGCGTTTTTGAGGACAACGCAGGCTAACAACGCCAAACAATCAAGCTCGGCCCTGGAAGAAAAGGAGCTGGCGTTGCCAACTCAAGATGGGCGTTGCCAACGCCACACAACCAAGCAACAAATGGAGCCCTGGAAGAAAAGGAGCTGGCGTTGCCAACTCAAGAATGGCGTTGCCAACGCCACACAAGAAAGCTTGGCTAGGCACCAAGTTTTGGTGCCAGCCAAGTTGCCAAACGCCCAATGGCGCACCAACCAGGCTGCCAAACGCCCAATGGCGCACCAACCAGGCTGCCAAACGCCCAATGGCGCACCAACCAGGCTGCCAAACGCCCAATGGCGCACCAACCGCGTTCCAAACGCCCAAATGCCGCACCACTCACGTTGCCAACGCTAGATGGGCGTTGCCAACGCCAACTTACCAAAACAAGGCAGCCTGAACATGTCCACTTCAATGGAAGATATCTTGAGCTACAGAGATCCAAATTGAGTACTTCCAGTTGCGTTGGAAAGCTAACATTCAGAGCTTTCCAACCATATATAATAGTCTATGGTGGAGCACAAGATTGGAGCCAAACCAGAGTCATCTTTAGGCCCTAAAAACAAGAACATGAAGTAAAATTCAAGAAAGCTAGAGATTGGCCTTGGGGTGTGGGTCGAGCACGTTGCCAACGTGCCACAAGGGGGGCGTGTTTTGCAACAACGCCAGCCCCAAGTCCTTGCCTTGGGAGAGTGATGCTCGAGCACGTTGCTAACTTGGGGTTGAGGGCGCGTTATTCACAACAACTTGGCAACAACTTGGCAGCTTGACCTTACCTTCTTTGAGGAACCATAACTTGAGCTAGGAAAGTCCAATTGAGGTGATTCCAATGGCATTAGAAAATAGACATCAAGAGCTTTCCAATGATGTATAATAGTTCATATTGAAGCTGAAGGTTGACACTCAAATTCTGGGCTACATTTAGCATGAAAGTAAGGCCAAGAAGAGAAAGAGCAAGTTGTTTGCAACAACTTGGGCTAGCAACGCCCAAGTCTCAAACTCACTTCCAGGAAATTGGCATGCACGTTGCCAACGTGCACTAAGGCCTGAGTTATTGCCAACAACGCCCCTCAATGGGCCAGAATTGGTGCCAACTTGCTTTTCTTCCCCTATTCATCACAAAGGCCAACAACTTCTTCAATTGAGCCAAGAATTCAACAAAGAGAAGCCCATATTGCTAAACCAATTGAAGATCTTTGGAAGAGTTTTAGAGTAGTATAAATAGAAGAGATTGATGTACTTGGGGGGGACTTTTACACTTTTGATTACTTTTTAACACTTAGCATTTTTATTCACTTTTGGGAGCACTTTTACTAGCTTTGTAAGAACTTCCGGGTACTCTCCCGAGAAGCTCATTTTGGCTTTTCTATTGGAACTTTTCTTCTTCATTTTCTTAAGTTTTAAGCACTTCATTCTTCTTCTTCTTCTTCCTTTACACTTAGTTTAATTCTTGTTTAGGGCAATTATTGTTGAATTTGGAGCAATGACTCACTAAACCCCACTTTCATTAGGGGGAGGAGCTCTGTTTGTTGGAATGGATTGATGAACCCATCTTTCTTCCTCAATTCTAGTGGTTGATCTAAAGAGGGAACTCTTGCTCTTCATAGATTCAACCACCATCGAGAGAGGGGTTAATCTACATGAATTATGTGGTGAATTTGAGGAATGAACCACATAATTCAGTTTAGAGTTCATCCTTTCATGATTTCTTTAATCAATATACCTTGGTTAGTATGTGAGATGTAACTCTCCTTGGTTGAGATTATAGAAATTGTGTGGCTGGATAATATATGAGCTTCGTCTCTTCTCATGAACAATTAGATCACGAGAGTGGCAATTGGCTATGTTGAGAGAGATTGAATCACCAAGAGATTGGGGTTCAATCACCCACTTGCCATAGATCTATACCCATGATTGAGAGGAATTTGACTAACATCAATTCATGAAAACTAACATCTCTGATCCCTAATGATCTTCTCTACCATCAATTCTTATTTCTTTTGCTTATTAGTTGTTTGAATACCCATCACCCCATCTCCCTTTACATTCTTGCAATTTATTTTTCTTGTCATCTACATTCTGTCTCTTTATTTCTTGCTCTTGCTCTTATGCTCTTTAAATTTCTGCAACCTTTAATTCCTAGCAATTTATCTTTGATGCCATTTAAGTATCTTGCACTTTAAGTTTCCGTCATTTACTTCCATTTTATTTCTATTGTCCTGTTTTTAAATTCCTTGCAATTTACATTCCTGCACTTATGTTCAAAAGTTACATTAATCACAAAATCAAAATCTTATTAGCTTAACTAAATCTACTATTTAACTAAAGTTGCTCAATCTACCAATCCTCGTGGGATCGACCTCACTCCTAGTGAGTCTTACTACTTGATACGATCCGGTATACTTGCCGGTTCTACGTGAAATCTAATTTTTACGTATCAAGTTTTTGGCACCGTTGCCGGGGATTGGAAAGATTGACAATGATTAAGTGAAAGGTGGTTTAGATTAAGCATTTTTTTTTATTTTTGTTAAGCCCACTAACTGTTTGATACTTTGTTTCACTAACTCCAATTCCATTCTAGTTCTAGAATATTTCACTTGTGATTTTAGTTCTGTTTGATGTATAGAGGAACGAGAGAACCCGCCGAAGGTTAAGGAGAGCAGAAAGAGGAAAGTTCATAGTTGGTGAAGAAGGGTCAGAGGAATCAGAGGGAGAAGATCAAGTCATGGAGGATGAGATGCACAACCCTCCTGGAAGGGTCAACAATAATGGTGGACACGCTAGAAGGGTGTTATCCTCATATACTATCCCTGATCCAAGACATTGTGGGAGCAGCATTGCTACACCAAATGTTCAGGCCAATAACTTTGAGCTAAAACCTCAGCTCATCACTTTGGTACAGAACAATTGCTCTTATGGAGGGGGACCTCTTGAAGACCCAAATCAACATCTCTCTGTCTTTCTGAGGATATGCAATACAGTGAAAACAAATGGAGTGCATCCAGATGTCTACAAGTTGTTGCTATTTCCATTCTCCTTGAGGGATAAAGCCACTCAATGGCTAGAATCATTCCCCAAGGAAAGCCTCAATGATTGGAATGAAGTGATGGGCAAATTTCTAGCAAAATTCTACCCACCTCAAAAGGTCATCAAGTTGAAGACAGAGGTTCAGACTTTTAGGCAAATGGAAGGGGAGTCATTGTACGAAGCCTGGGAAAGATATAAGGCACTAATGAGAAGATGTCCCCCAGACATGTTTAGTGATTGGGTTAAGCTCCAAAACTTCTATGAAGGCTTAAGCTTAGAAGCAAGGAAGGGACTAGACTACTCATCAGGAGGATCACTCAACATGATGAAAACTGCTGAGGAGGCTCAAAACCTCATTGAGATTGTGGCAAACAATCAATATTATTACTCATCAGAGAGGCAACACAATCCACCCCCAAAGAAAGGTGTAATGGAGCTTGAAGGTGTTGATGCTATCTTGGCACAAAACAAGTTAATGCACCAACAAATCCAACAACAAATGGAGATGATAACAAAGAGAATGGATGGTATGCAACTTGCATCAGTGAACACAACAAATCAACCATCACTTGAATGGAACCAAGGTGAAGGAACCACGGTTGAACAACCACAATAACAAGTTCAATACATGCAGAATACTTCAAATTCTCAGGAGGAATTCCATGGTGATACATACAACTCATCTTGGAAGAATCATCCCAATTTAAAGTGGGGAGAAAACCATTGGCAAAAGAACAACAACCACAATCACACCCGTAACACAAACAACCAAAATCACCATACCAACAACACTAACCAATATAGAAAAACACAAAACACATATCAACACCCCCATCATAACTCACAAACCCACCAAAATAACTTCTCTGCACCAACATCCAACTCACAAAATTACCACACTAATCCACCCAACAACTTCCAACAACAATCAACCCCCATCATACCTCCAATTGACCATCATGAGGCCAGAATCTCAAGTCTGGAAGCAACCTTGCAAGCACTTGCTCAAACCACTCAAGCTTTAGCTAAGGGACAACAAGAACAAGCGGTCACTATGAAGAACATTGAGAGACAAGTGGGACAACTAGCCAAACAAGCCGAGAAACCAACCCATGTCCTCCCAAGTGACACAATACCCAACCCAAGAGAAGAATGTAAGGCTTTGCAGTTAAGGAGTGGCAAGGTAGTTGGTGAAAGTTCAAATAAAGAAGCAACAAAACCCAAAGAGCAAGACACAGTGGAGAGGCAAGATGAAGAAAAGGCTTCAACATCTAACAAAGGCAAGGAGGTTGTCAAGCCACAAGGCAATCCACCAAGTCAAGAAGGCAACCGTGATGGCAAGGAAAGTATGAATCCACAAAAAGAAAACAAAAATGAAGGAGTGAAAGCTTATGTACCCAAGCTTCCATACCCAACTAGGATACACAGAGGAGCAAAGGACCAACAATTCCCAAGGTTTTTAGAGATCTTCAAGAAACTTGAAATCAACATCCCATTGGCAGAAGCTCTAGAACAGATGCCATTGTATGCAAAGTTTCTTAAGGAGTTGATCACCAAGAAGAGGAGTTGGCAAGAAAAAGAAACCGTGGTTCTCAATCAAGAGTGTAGTGCCATCATTCAACAAGGGTTACCTCCAAAACTCAAAGACCCTGGCAGCTTTCTCATACCTTGCACGATTGGGAGCATGGCTGTTGATAAATCACTTTGTGACCTGGGAGCAAGCATTAACTTAATGCCCCTTACCATGATGAAGAAAATGATGATTGAAGAGCTCAAACCCACAAGGATGTCACTCCAACTTGCTGACAGATCCATCAAAGTGCCAAATGGAGTAGTTGAGAACCTCTTGGTGAAGGTGGGAAACTTCATATTCCCAGCTGATTTTGTGGTCCTAGACATGGATGAAGAGGGAAACAATTCAGTCATTCTTGGTAGACCCTTTTTGGCTACAGCTAGAACAATCATTGATGTGGAAAAGGGAGAGATGATCTTCAGGGTGCATGATGAGCAAATGACCATAAATGTCTTCAAAGCGATGCAACACCCTGTTGAGAAAGAAAATTGCATGAGGATTGATGTAGTAGACTCTTTGGTTGAAGAAGTGCTTGACACAAACCATCAAATGAAACAAGAGGAAGTCCATAACATCAAAGGACAAGAAGAAAACACGTTGGAAGCATCAAAGGAACCAAGTGAAGCTACCAAAGAAAAGGCACCACAACAAGAGTTGAAACCACTACCCCCTCATCTTAAATATGCATTTCTTGGTGAGAAGGATAGCTTCCCAGTGATCATCAATTCCACATTGAATGCAGAAGAAGAAGAAAAGCTCCTTGTGGTTTTGAGGGCTCACAAAGAGGCATTGGGATGGACCATTGATGACTTGAAAGGCATAAGCCCTGCTGTATGCATGCACAAGATACTCTTAGAGGAGGGTTCCAAACCGGTGGTACAACCCCAAAGAAGATTGAATCCTACAATGAAGGAGGTTGTTCAAAAGGAAGTCCTGAAGTTGTGCAAGGCTGGGATCATCTACCCTATATCTGACAGCCCATGGGTCAGTCCAGTGAAAGTAGTACCTAAGAAAGGAGGCATGACTGTCATTGTTAATGAGAAGAATGAGCTTATCCCAACACGAACAGTGACAGGGTGGAGGATGTGCATAGACTATAGGAGGTTGAATGATGCAACAAGAAAAGACCACTTTCCTCTACCTTTCATTGATCAGATGCTTGAAAGGTTGGCTGGCCATGCTTATTATTGTTTTCTTGATGGATATTCTGGGTATAATCAGATAGTGGTTGACCCCATGGATCAAGAGAAGACTTCCTTCACTTGTCCCTTTGGAGTCTTTGCATACCGGAGGATGCCATTTGGACTTTGCAATGCCCCAGCTACCTTTCAAAGATGCATGCTTTCAATCTTCTCAGACATGGTAGAAAAATTCATTGAAGTCTTTATGGATGATTTCTCTGTTTTTGGTGATTCATTCAATACTTGCTTGCACCATCTTACCTTAGTCTTGAAAAGATGCCAAGAAACAAACTTAGTTTTGAATTGGGAAAAATGCCATTTCATGGTACCCGAAGGCATTGTTCTTGGTCATAAAATTTCAAGAAAAGGTATAGAGTTGACAAGGCAAAAGTAGAAATTATAGAAAAACTTCCTTTGCCAACTAGTGTGAAAGCCGTTAGGAGTTTCTTGGGGCATGCTGGATTTTATAGGAGATTTATCAAAGATTTTTCCAAAATAGCAAAGCCACTAAGCAATTTGCTGGTGGTAGAAAATTCTTTTATCTTTGATGATGAATGCAAGCATGCTTTTGAAACTCTAAAGGCTAAGCTCACCACAGCACCAATCATCACACCCCCAACTTGGGGACTACCTTTTGAACTCATGTGTGATGCAAGCAACCTTGCAATCGGTGCTGTGTTGGGGCAGAGGAAGGAAAAGAGGCTTCATGTTATCTACTATGCAAGTAAGGTATTGAATGAAACTCAAAGAAACTACACCACAACAGAGAAAGAGTTACTAGCCGTGGTGTATGCCTTTGATAAGTTTAGACAATATTTGATTGGATCTAAAGTCTTAGTGTATACTGACCATGCTGCCATTAAGTATCTTATGTCAAAACAGGATGCCAAACCAAGGCTAATTAGATGGGTGCTACTCCTACAAGAGTTTGACATTGAGATCAAAGATAGAAAGGGCAGTGAAAATCAAGTTGCTGATCACTTATCAAGGGTGCCACAAGATGAATGCCAAGACAACCTTCCATCAATAAATGAAGAGTTTCCAGATGAACATCTCTTGCACATTCAACATGTCCCATGGTTTGCAGACATGGCCAACTACAAGGCAGGAAGAATCATTCCACAAGAGTACACAAGACAACAAGTGAAGAAGCTGTTGCATGAGGCTAGGTTCTTCTTTTGGGACGAACCATTCTTGTTCAAAAGATGCCCAGACGGAATGATAAGAAGATGTGTGCCAGAAAATGAGATGAAGGACATACTATGGCATTGTCACAACTCTAGTTATGGTGGTCATTTTGGAGCTGAAAGAACTGCTGCTAAGGTCCTTCAAAGTGGTTTCTATTGGCCTTCAATCTTTAAGGATGCTAGGGAGTTTGTGAGCCAATGCAATGAATGTCAAAGAGCAGGGGGTTTGTCAAAGAAAAATGAGATGCCCCAAAAGTTCATTTTGGAAGTGGAACTCTTTGATTTGTGGGGAATAGATTTCATGGGACCTTTTCCTCCATCCTACACGTTCAAATACATCCTGGTAGCAGTAGAGTATGTCTCCAAATGGGTAGAAGCAATAGCCACCACCACATGTGATACCAACGTGGTCTTGCAATTCCTCAAGAAGAACATCTTCACAAGATTTGGAGTACCCAAAGGGCTTATAAGTGATGGGGGAAGCCACTTTTGCAACAAGCAACTCAATTCCTTACTCCACAAGTATGGTGTTACACACAAAGTAGCTACCCCATATCACCCACAAACCAATGGACAAGCTGAACTTGCTAATAGAGAGCTAAAAAGGATCTTGGAGAAAACTGTGGGAACAACAAGAAAGGATTGGGTTAGGAAGCTAGATGATGCACTTTGGGCATATAGGACAGCCTTCAAGACACCCATAGGAAAATCTCCCTTTCAATTGGTGTATGGAAAGGCATGCCACCTCCCTGTAGAGCTTGAACATAAGGCTTTCTGGGCCACCAAACTTCTAAATCTAGATGCTCAAGCAGCAGGAGAGAAAAGGTTGCTACAACTCAATGAGCTTGAGGAGTTCAGATTGGAGGCATATGACAATGCCAAAATATACAAGGAGAGAGCAAAGAGATGGCATGATAAGAGGATCTCTCAAAGAACATTTGAACCAGGCCAAAAGGTGTTATTATTCAATTCAAGATTGAAGATCTTCCCTGGGAAGCTGAGGTCTAGATGGACTGGTCCATACACCATCACCAAAGTATCACCTCATGGCTATGTTGAATTGCTTGATGAAGCCTCAAAACAAACCTTCACAGTCAATGGACATAGGGTGAAGCACTATTTTGGTGGCCCTTGGAGCAAGGAAGAGAGTGTGCAACTCTTAACATGAGCAAAGAAGCTGCAATGTCGAGCTAAGGACAATAAACAAAGCGCTTCATGGGAGGCAACCCATGCACAGGGAGTCTTTTAATTTCATGTTTTAGTAACCAATAATGATCAAGTAGACTAGTACATGGTGTATGCAAGGCACTAAGTTTGGTGTGGCCAATCTTGAAGTAATGGCAAATGTGTGTTCTATAACACTTAGCCACAAACTAAGTTTGGTGTCCATACATATACGAAAATGCTAAGCTATGAAAGTTTTGTCATCTACTTTAGTTATAAAATAAAATAAAATAAAAAAAAACGTGAAAAAAAAAAGCATTTAATGTAGGTAAATTACTAAGTTTGATGTGGCTATCTTTGGAATTAATTCCATAGAACACTTAGTCACAAACTAAGTTTGGTGTCTTTACTTGCATTATTAATGCTAAAAAATAGATTAGGGAATCTAATTTAGTCAATTTTGTATAGGAACATAATCATAAGTTTTTAGCCATTAATGTCACTTTAAAAATCTCAAGCCTTTGGCATTTTGTTGCAGGAAAGAAAGAAAGAAGTGATGGGGAATCTTGGAAGCATATAATGAAAGAAGGAAAGAAATGATGGGGAATCTTGAAGAAAGATCACGGATACATAAGGAAGGGTAGTCACATGAATTTTAAACTTTGTGCATGGGGAAAAAGAAATCAACATGCATTGTGCACAAGGAAGCATGCCATGACCGAGCCTTAAATGCCTTCCCACCAACTTTCACTTTAAATACTTCAACCATATTCATTCATCATTCATTCTTCTACCCACCAACTTTCACTTCACTAGCCGAACTCATACTCAACCTCCAACCTACTCCATGTTTCACAAATTCTAACCTTGAACCTCATCTTTACCCAACAAAAACTCTTGAAGCATCACATCTCTCACATAACCGAAACACTCAATCTCCTTCACCATCATTTTCTACCTTCTCTAAGTCACCGTGCTTATCCCATATCTCTCTCATTCACAATCATTTTCCTTATGCTTGAGGACAAGCATTCATCTAAGTTTGGTGTTGGGGAGATTCAATCTTGCAAGTGAATCTCAATGGCCTCATCATCAAGGATAGGAGAGAAGATGAATTTGATCAAAGAAGATTCAAATCCAAACACAATGAGCGAATTTTTAGTTGGATGTCAAGCAAAGATGTTGTTCCAGAGCTACCATTCAAGCTTAAAAAAGATGAATACCCTGAGATACAAAAAATAATCAGAAAAAGGGGATGGGAGCTTCTCTGTGACCAACCTCAAGAAATAAGCATGCTTCTCATCCATGAGTTCTTCACTAATGTGATAAGAGAATATGATGATGAAGAACCATACATGAGCTATGTAAGAGGTGTGGATGTTGATTTTAGCCCGGACACCATCAATAGGGTGCTAAGGGTCAAGCACAAACAGTTCAAACGACCTAGCTATGAAGAAAGGGTTGAAAATGACCCAAGATATGTGGATGTGGTGAGTGACTTGTGCAGAATAGGCACTGATTGGGTATTGGATTCACATGGCCGACCACTCAAACTTCGGAGAGGTGATCTCATACCTCAAGCAAAAGGATGGCATGACATAGTGAGGAGGTCATTGATCTCTACTTCAAATAACTCTGAGGTAACGGTGAATAGAGCTATAATGATCCATTGCATAATGAAAGGAGGGGAAATCAATGTTGGAGACATTATAGCCAAGAACATCATTGAAATAGCTCAAAAGGTCAAACAGGACAGCTGGCTAGGATACCCTAGTACTATTCTGCGCCTATGTGAAGAAGCTGGAGTGCCTCTGGGAAAATTTGAAGAAACTGATTTGGTCTCTATTGGAAAACCTCTTACCAAAGAAAGGTTGGAGTTCATCACCACAACCCAATTGGAAAGGCAACCTTTAGCAAGAAGGAAGAAAAGGAAAGAAGTAAGACAAGAGGAGGAGCTTCAAGAAATGGATGAATCCCACACCTTGAACATGAACCAACTCCAAGCCGCCTTGGAAGGGATTTCTGGGCAATATTCACAAATTCAAAGAAGCCAAGAGGAACAAGCACAACAACAAAGGGACCTTTGGCAATTGATGGATCAACAAAGAGGGTTCAAGTTCAATGGATGAACCAACAAAATGAGTACCAAACACACATGATGGAGTTGCAACAAGAACAATATGCCAAGATGCAAGAAGCCATCAACAATTCAGCTATGGAACATGAAAAAGCCATGGAGAAAGTGATACAAGAACAAGCTCAACTAAGGATAGAGCAAGCTCAGCAAAGAGAACTTCTCCATAGGTTGGATGCTAGACATGAAACACTCTACAGAGATTTCAATGAAAACAGAATGTTCAAGGAAGCCAGGCACAAGGACAGACTTGACTATGACATATGCACCCAAGAAAAGCTTAGTTACCTCTGTTCCACACCCCCATTGATCAACCCACAAATCAAATGTTTTAATGAGGCTCGGAAGATATTTGAACAGCAAGAACTAGCAAGGGTGAGATTCAATCAACAGAGGCTACAGGAGACAATGATAAGCTCAGGAATTTGGCAAAGAGAAGAGAGGGATGCAACGACACAACAACAAGGGGAAAGGAGGAGCAAAAAGAAAGAAGATCCAAAGGGAGATTCAACAACAAAGCAACAAGGAGAGCTAAGAAGCAAAAAGAAACAAGATCCAAAGGGCAAAGGAAAGCAAGGAGAATCAAGCAAAGGAAAAGGGACATGAAGACTAAAGGTGGTGAAGTTCCTTTATTTTTTCTTTATGTTTCTTTATGTTTTAAATAAAGAAGATGTATGTCTGAAATATGGTATACCTTCTAGGATGCATTTTTTTTTTTTTTTCTTTTGAAGCATTATCTTTTATGTTGCCCATTCCATGCATCACCACTCACAGATTTGGAATAGTTGCTTGTCTTTAATATTTTTACTTGTCATTGGAATAAAAGATGTAGTTTGAGCAAGAACAGAGAGAAATCTAGCTTAAAAAGGATCATGTTGTCCCATAAGAAAGGTGCTAGTATATTTATTGTGAAAGAAGCAATGTTCAAGAAATTCAAAAGAATGCTTGCTAATACAAGACTAGTTTGGTTAAGGATCACAAGGGCTTTATCAGTGAAAGCACAAATAACCTTGACAATAAAGAAAATAGAATACAAAGAATGAAAGGCTAGGCATCAATGACAAAAGTTGGATATGTGTCTGTGGTGATTGATGTTAAGAGACATACTTGGGCTAGTAAATCCGAGGGGTGCTTCATCACCCGGTAACTTGAGTTAACTAACTCGGGATTATCGATTGAAAACCCACAATCAAGAGTAGCTCTATAACAGAACATTTAGCAACCCAAAGAGGTGCTGGACACCACTATCCAAACAAAATTTCAATGTTATATGCCTGTGACTGAATGTGTTAAGGAAAGAGGCTTGAGTGAGTAAATCTTTAAGAGTGTCTCAACACTTAACAACTTGAACCAACTGGTTTGGGATTGTTGATTGAAAGCTTATGCTAAAGAGCCGCCTTAAGACAAGATTTCGAGCTTAATTGAAAGAAAAAGGGAAAGAAAAAAAGAAGGAAAAAGAAATAAGCAGAAAAAAATTGGTTCAAGGATCATGTGCTAAGGTGTGAAAGAAGTCTAGTGAAGTTAACCAATTTAGTAGTGAAGCAAGCATTTTAATTGAAAAAGTTGAATAGTTGTGTTCAATTACAATAAATTTATGACCACACAAGTGAGGATAACATGCTCAATGAGAAATTACTCTCTGGGAGAACATTCAAGTCTTACATCTTAAATTCTTGTGACAAAGTCCTTTATATTTTGCTTGAGGACAAGCAATACTTTAAGTTTGGTGTTGTGATGCAAATGCATATTTGCATTATTAGTTAGTTAGTTTAGTTAGTTTTAGTTTAAATTCACTCATTTTCTCTAAATAAACAAGTCCTTTTATGAGTTTTGTTTCCATGCATGATGATATCAAGGAACATGTTAATTCTAGCCAAATTCATGCAAATGATTTAAGGAATGCATATATGAATGAGTATGAATGAATCTCATGAAATTTATTGCTTGAATTGGTAAGACTTTGAAGCTATCTCCCTTGTTGATGATAGGTGATGAAACAAGGAAGCATGGAAGCAAGAAGGAGGCAACCAAGGCAAGAAGTTGGCGTTGCCAACTTGGGATTGGCGTTGCCAACTCCACAACACAAGGCAAGCTTGGTCCTGGAGGCAACCAAGGCAAGAAGTTGGCGTTGCCAACTTGGGATTGGCGTTGCCAACTCCACAACACAAGGCAAGCTTGGTCCTGGAGGCAACCAAGGCAAGAAGTTGGCGTTGCCAACTTGGGATTGGCGTTGCCAACTCCACAACACAAGGCAAGCTTGGTCCTGGAGGCAACCAAGGCAAGAAGTTGGCGTTGCCAACTTGGGATTGGCGTTGCCAACTCCACAACACAAGGCAAGCTTGGTCCTGGAGGCAACCAAGGCAAGAAGTTGGCGTTGCCAACTTGGGATTGGCGTTGCCAACTCCACAACACAAGGCAAGCTTGGTCCTGGAGGCAACCAAGGCAAGAAGTTGGCGTTGCCAACTTGAGATTGGCGTTGCCAACGCCACACACAACCACACCAAGCAAGCTTGGCAACCCTGGAAGCAAAGTTGGCGTTGCCAACTCTAGAACCAAGTTGCCAACGCTCACACAAGGAACTTGGCCCTGGAAGCAAGGTTGGCGTTGCCAACTCTAGAACCAAGTTGCCAACGCCACACACAAGACACAAGCAAGGAACTTGGCCCTGGAGGAAGCAAAGTTGGCGTTGCCAACTTGAAGCTGGCGTTGCCAACGCCCACACAAGGAACTTGGCCCTGGATTTGGAGCCTCGAGCACGTTGCCAGCCTAGAAATGAGGGGCGTTTTTGAGGACAACGCAGGCTAACAACGCCAAACAATCAAGCTCGGCCCTGGAAGAAAAGGAGCTGGCGTTGCCAACTCAAGATGGGCGTTGCCAACGCCACACAACCAAGCAACAAATGGAGCCCTGGAAGAAAAGGAGCTGGCGTTGCCAACTCAAGAATGGCGTTGCCAACGCCACACAAGAAAGCTTGGCTAGGCACCAAGTTTTGGTGCCAGCCAAGTTGCCAAACGCCCAATGGCGCACCAACCAGGCTGCCAAACGCCCAATGGCGCACCAACCAGGCTGCCAAACGCCCAATGGCGCACCAACCAGGCTGCCAAACGCCCAATGGCGCACCAACCGCGTTCCAAACGCCCAAATGCCGCACCACTCACGTTGCCAACGCTAGATGGGCGTTGCCAACGCCAACTTACCAAAACAAGGCAGCCTGAACATGTCCACTTCAATGGAAGATATCTTGAGCTACAGAGATCCAAATTGAGTACTTCCAGTTGCGTTGGAAAGCTAACATTCAGAGCTTTCCAACCATATATAATAGTCCATGGTGGAGCACAAGATTGGAGCCAAACCAGAGTCATCTTTAGGCCCTAAAAACAAGAACATGAAGTAAAATTCAAGAAAGCTAGAGATTGGCCTTGGGGTGTGGGTCGAGCACGTTGCCAACGTGCCACAAGGGGGGCGTGTTTTGCAACAACGCCAGCCCCAAGTCCTTGCCTTGGGAGAGTGATGCTCGAGCACGTTGCTAACTTGGGGTTGAGGGCGCGTTATTCACAACAACTTGGCAACAACTTGGCAACTTGACCTTACCTTCTTTGAGGAACCATAACTTGAGCTAGGAAAGTCCAATTGAGGTGATTCCAATGGCATTAGAAAATAGACATCAAAAGCTTTCCAATGATGTATAATAGTCATATTGAAGCTGAAGGTTGACACTCAAATTCTGGGCTACATTTAGCATGAAAGTAAGGCCAAGAAGAGAAAGAGCAAGTTGTTTGCAACAACTTGGGCTAGCAACGCCCAAGTCTCAAACTCACTTCCAGGAAATTGGCATGCACGTTGCCAACGTGCACTAAGGCCTGAGTTATTGCCAACAACGCCCCTCAATGGGCCAGAATTGGTGCCAACTTGCTTTGCTTCCCTATTCATCACAAAGGCCACAACTTCTCAATTGAGCCAAGAATTCAACAAAGAGAAGCCCATATTGCTAAACCAATTGAAGATCTTTGGAAGAGTTTTAGAGTAGTATAAATAGAAGAGATTGATGTACTTGGGGGGGACTTTTACACTTTTGATTACTTTTAACACTTAGCATTTTTATTCACTTTTGGGAGCACTTTTACTAGCTTTGTAAGAACTTCCGGGTACTCTCCCGAGAAGCTCATTTTGGCTTTTCTATTGGAACTTTTCTTCTTCATTTTCTTAAGTTTTAAGCACTTCATTCTTCTTCTTCTTCTTCCTTTACACTTAGTTTAATTCTTGTTTAGGGCAATTGTTGTTGAATTTGGAGCAATGACTCACTAAACCCCACTTTCATTAGGGGGAGGAGCTCTGTTTGTTGGAATGGATTGATGAACCCATCTTTCTTCCTCAATTCTAGTGGTTGATCTAAAGAGGGAACTCTTGCTCTTCATAGATTCAACCACCATCGAGAGAGGGGTTAATCTACATGAATTATGTGGTGAATTTGAGGAATGAACCACATAATTCAGTTTAGAGTTCATCCTTTCATGATTTCTTTAATCAATATACCTTGGTTAGTATGTGAGATGTAACTCTCCTTGGTTGAGATTATAGAAATTGTGTGGCTGGATAATATATGAGCTTCATCTCTTCTCATGAACAATTAGATCACGAGAGTGGCAATTGGCTATGTTGAGAGAGATTGAATCACCAAGAGATTGGGGTTCAATCACCCACTTGCCATAGATCTATACCCATGATTGAGAGGAATTTGACTAACATCAATTCATGAAAACTAACATCTCTGATCCCTAATGATCTTCTCTACCATCAATTCTTATTTCTTTTGCTTATTAGTTGTTTGAATACCCATCACCCCATCTCCCTTTACATTCTTGCAATTTATTTTCTTGTCATCTACATTCTGTCTCTTTATTTCTTGCTCTTGCTCTTATGCTCTTTAAATTTCTGCAACCTTTAATTCCTAGCAATTTATCTTTGATGTCATTTAAGTATCTTGCACTTTAAGTTTTCGTCATTTACTTCCATTTTATTTCTATTGTCCTGTTTTTAAATTCCTTGCAATTTACATTCCTGCACTTATGTTCAAAAGTTACATTAATCACAAAATCAAAATCTTATTAGCTTAACTAAATCTACTATTAACTAAAGTTGCTCAATCTACCAATCCTCGTGGGATCGACCTCACTCCTAGTGAGTCTTACTACTTGATACGATCCGGTATACTTGCCGGTTCTACGTGAAATCTAATTTTTACGTATCAATAGTCGATCTTACTCTGAAACCGACAATTCAGAATTTATCAGTCAAACAAGATAGTCGATCTCACCCCAATCCGACTATTCAGAATTTATCAGTCAAACAGATTGCTAATCAACACTCGGAAACCGACAATCCAAAAATCATAAAAAATACAGCTGATCTTTTGACCAAATCCGATTTCATTGAAATAATCAATCAAACAACCCCTATTCCTAACCCGATTATTCGTCATTTCGCTAAAATCGGCCTACTCAGCCTTTACTGAACATTAAACATAAACCAATCTCCATCATAATAATGGAACTTTACCAATCAAACAAATTTACCCAACACTATGGTATGTTTTACCTATATCAAAACAACCTGATTTTGCAAAAAACATTGATCAAATGATTTGGCTCCAAGCCACACTCACAATCAAGTAACATTCACTTATCATATCAGATTACTAAATAACAATATAACTATATTTTCTACTACTAGAAAATCACCACATCCAAAACAGCATGTAACCAGAAGTAACATAAATTGCCTTCCTAAAAAACATTAGCAAAATAAAGTTACAAACATAAACAATTTCAAGCTCACTCTAAGAGAAAAAGTTTACCAACAAACTAAATGTCCAATAAACACAACAAAATTAAACATGAACCTGTTCAAAATTTTCATCTCCCTACTCAACAGCACCATCATCCTCCACCATGATCCCGTCCTGCACTATCTTCCCTAGGAGCAAGAAACTTCGCCTGAGTAGAAGCTCTTTCAAAACCTTCAATAAACGAATCCAGAATCTCCCATTGTCTGCTCTTTTCCATCTCCTTTAACTGACTCGTTAGCTCAATAACACGACCACTTATACTGGAGATATCGGCTTCTTTTTTCTTAATGTCCTCTACTTCCTTCGAATAGTTTTCCTTTGTCAATGTCAATTCTTTTTGTACCTCAGCCAGCTTCGCTTCAACCTCGGCAACCCTAGCATTTCTCAAATCTAACTACTCCTTCAACTTTGGAATAGACTTTTCATTCGCAGCTTTCAAATGTTTCTTTTCCCGGCTACGCCCCAAACTGGCAAGCCGCAGACCAACAACCTTATGCAAACAAAACCAACAATCATTAACATGGTCACTGTTCATACCCTGGACCGAGCTGTATGGTCCGAGTTGGACGAGAACAAAATGACCGACCTCTTGTAAGGCTGTTCGTCACCGACCTTTTCCTAAAGAGCTCGGCCAAAAGATAAGTGACCTCACCCACAAAAAGATAAGATAAGATAACTAACTTATCTCAAGGAAGGTCACTCCACACTACTATAAATACACTGGAGCACCCAGGTATAACTCATAGTCCAATTCTACACAAAAAACCTGCCTAAAGCCCGTACTGACTTAAGCATCCGAGTCTCTTGCAGGTACCACCTACTCTGATGCACGAGGACCAGCAGCGCCTTCTACTCTGACAAGTTGGACACGGCAACCTTAATCAGTACAGAAGATCTCATTCGAGATCAACCTCCTAGTTTCAGGTAACCCTCGAAACATTGGCGTCGTTGCCGGGAACCTGGAAGTCATCCTACTACCATGGAAAACAACCCTACCAATGACCTTAATTTTGGTTTGGAAGAAGGAACGCCGCTTAAGAACACAGATGACACACCAAAAGACACTCACCAATCTAAGGGAGACAAGTAACCTCAGAACACTGATATCTTAGATGCCATCCGTGAACAACAGGATCGCCTTAAACAGCTCGAACAAGAAGCCGAATGACAGCGAGAGGCCGAGCGAGATCTCCGGAGAGAAACAAAAGGCGTCAAAAACTGGAGGACAAGCTCCTCAAGCTCGAAGCCGATCTCAAAACTAAAACTACTCGATCCAACCACGAAGATAGCACCCACAAGAACCAAGACCCATTCACAAAGGAAATCATGAAAGCGAAAGTCCCAAAGGACTTCAAAGCCCTTGACATGACCCCTACGATGGTACGTCTGACCCAAGTCATCACCTCAGAAACTTCAGGAGCTGGATGTACCTCACGGATGCCTCGGACGCGACACGTTGCAAAGCTTTCCCGACCACCTTAACCAAGACGGTGATAAAGTGGTTTGACAGCTTGCCACAAAGATTGATCACAAGCTTCGACGACCTCACCAAGAAGTTCCTAGCCAGGTTCTCCATCCAGAAGAACAAAACCAAGCACGCTCCAAGCTTGCTAGGGATTAACAAGGAGATCGGAAAAGCCTCCGCAGTTATATGGAAAATTTAATAAAGCATGCCTGGACATACAAAATCTTCCAACAAAAGCAACTGTTCAAACCCTGACCGAGCTCCCCAAACTCGGCAAAGTTCATAGAAGGTCCGACCTCATCCCCAGGCCCATGCCTGAGGTCGGACCTCGGACAATAAAGCTAAAGAAGCCCAAAAGGAACGAAGCCCAAGACCTAAAGGCCGAAAAGGCCTAGGAAAGGCGGTTCCACAAAGATAAAGATAAAACTCCCAAAAGGATAAGATAAGATAAGAATATCTTATCCAGGGAAGATCACGGCCAACTACTATAAATACACTGGAGCACCCAGGTATAACATATACTCTAATTCTACTCAATATCTGCTTGGACCCATGCTAACTTAAGCATCGGAGTGTCATTGCAGTACCACCACCAACCACTCGGCATACCAGGCTCGGGTCATCAATCCCCCCATCTCGGGCCTCCCTAAGACGACCGAGCTGCACGTTTCAGGTAACCCTCGGAACATTGGCGCCGTTGCCGGGGACCTGGAAGTCATCCCTTTACCATGGCGGACGACCCTCCCAACAATAACCACGCTACATCAGAACAAGAGGAAGAAGTTGACACCGGAGAACGCCGGATAGCCCTCTATCACCGCGCACTCCAGGAGGAAACAAACAGAATCGCCCAAAGACATCACTCCCAAACCAAGATCCCCAAAATCCCGAAAGCTCGGAAATTCTAGAAGCAGTTCGGACACAGCAAAACCGGCTGAAACAACTCGAAGAGGACGTAAAAAAGCAGAGAGAAACTGAACAAGATCTGAGGAGGGAAGCTCGCAAGCGCAGAGAATTAGAAGAAAAACTACGGAAAATAGAGGCCAACCTGAAGGACCGGACGGAACGCAGCACCACCCCCGAAGGCAATCATGATCCCTTCACACGAGAGATCATGAAGGAGAAGGTACCGCGAAACTTCAAACCGCCCGATATGGACCTCTACGACGGCACCACCTCAGCAACTTCAGAAGCAGAATGTACCTAGTCGACGCCTCCGACGCGATTCGATGCAAAGCCTTCCCCACCACCCTCACCAAGTCGGCCATGAAGTGGTTCGACAACCTGCCACCAGGATCAATCTCCAGCTTCGAGGACCTAACCAAAAAATTCCTAACAAGGTTCTCTATTCAAAAGGACAAGACAAAACACGCCCCCAGTCTACTCAGGATCAAGCAAGGTAACCAGAAACTCTCCGAGAATACATGGAGCGATTCAACAAAGCCTGCCTGGACATACAACACTTGCCCACCGAAGCAGCCATCATGGGACTGGCAAACGGCCTAAAAGAGGGACCGTTTAGCCAATCCCTATCCAAACGATACCCGACCTCTCTATACGAGGTGCAGGAGTGGGCAGAAAAATACATCACATGGAGGAAACCTCCAGCTGAGAGACTCTTCTAGAAAGAATCAACCTACCCACTCCGAGATCGAGATCGGGAACAGAAGAAGAAGAAACCCAACTCGGACAAGCCGCGGAAGTACCACAGCTACACCCCCTCCGAGTTCCCTAGTAGACGTCTACAGAGAAGTATGCCACACCGAAAAGATCCCACCACCCCGACCTCTAAAACACAAGAGAGCGGGGAGAGATCGGTCCGAGTACTGTGAATACCACAAACATTATGGCCATTCTACTAACGACTGCCACGACCTAAAAAATGTTATAGAAAAACTTGCCAGAGAAGGAAAACTCGACAGATACATAGCAGAGAAAGGAGAAGAGACCAAGAAGAGAAGGAGGGGAGATAACGAAGATCGGGCAGAACGAACCCCACGAACCCCTGAAAGACACGTACACATGATAAACGGAGGTTTCGCAGGCGGAGGAACATCCAGATCCTCGCGAAAAAGGCACCTCAAAGAAGTCTACCACATCCGAGAAGACAGTCCCTGCCCGAGCTACCTATTATCTCATTTACCCGAGAAGATGCTCAAGGGATATACCCGGGCACGACGATCCAATGGTAATCACCATTATTCTAGCAAACGCCAACTTACATCGAACCCTGATGACCAGGGAAGCTCAGCAGATATCCTGTTCAAAGCGGCTTTCGAACAAACTCGGACTTGAAGAAAAAGAGCTAAAAGCCTATCCCACCGACCTATTTGGGCTAGGGGACACCCCAATCCATCCCTTAGGATACGTCTCGCTACACACTACCTTTGGAAAAGGCGAGCAATCTAAAAACATTAAGCATCGACTACATTATAGTCGACGTCACTTCAGCATACAATGCCCTCATTGGCGACCAACCTTAAACAGACTGGCAGCTATAGTCTCGACCCCCACCTCTGTATGAAGTTCCCACCACAAAAGGAATCGCTACCCTAAAGGGCGACCAAAAACTAGCACGGCGATGCTACAACGAAAGCCTAAGCCTAAAAGGGAAAGAGATCAACACGATAGAACTCGGACGAATCCAAGCCCGAGAAGATCTTCGACCACAACCAGAGGGAGAAACCGAAAAAGTCCAGATTGGGAGCACACCTGAAAAAATGACAAACAAATAGGGGCAAACCTCGAAGCGGGCCTAAAAGAGGAACTCATAACCCTCTTAAGGGAGAATTCCGACCTCTTCGCCTGGAGAGCCTCCGACATGCAGGCATAAGCCCCGACCTGATGTGCCATAAGCTATCAGTGTACCGGGATCCCGACCTGTCCAACAAAGGCGCAGAAAGCTCGGGCCCGAACGCATGCAAGCAAGAAGAACAAGTACAAGCACTATTAGATGCAGGGTTCATTAGGGAAGTAAATACCCCCTATGGCTCGCAAACGTGGTCCTGGTAAAAAAGCCCAATGGAAAATGGAGAATGTGCGTCGACTACACGGATCTCAACAAAGCCTGCCCCAAAGATCCATATCCACTACCAAACATCGACGCCTTAGTAAACGCAGCCTCAGGCTATAGATATCTCTCCTTCATGGACGCATACTCAGGATACAACCAATCCCGATGTACGGACCTGACCAAGAAAAGACCTCGTTCATAACCCCAAGGGCAAACTACTGCTACGTAGTAATGCCCTTCGGCTGAAGAACGCAGGGGCAACCTACCAGAGGCTAATGAACAAAGTGTTCTCAGAGCACATCGGACTACAACTGGAGGTATACGTCGACGACATGCTGGTAAAGACCAGGAAGACAGAAACTTGCTGACCGACCTCGCCAGTGTCTTCGCACCCTCAGAAAACACAACATGAGACTTAACCCGACGAAGTGCACCTTCGCCGCAGAAGCCGGAAAGTTCTTAGGCTTCATGCTGACTCAAAGGGGCATCGAAGCAAACCCGGACAAATGCCAAGCAATACTCAATATGAAGCCCGACATGTGTCAAAGAAGTACAACAACTGAATGGAAGGCTGGCCGCCCTATCAAGATTTTGGCAGGATCAGCGATAAAATCACTACCTCTCTACTCACTCCTAAGAAAGGGAAACCCTTCTCGTAGACCCGGGAGTGCGAAAAAGCTTTCAGAATTCAA
>NC_080382.1:36562664-36650962 GCF_014773155.1 Arachis stenosperma
TCGAGTTGGGGATGCGCGACAGAGGGACAGTCCAATGGTTAGCTACCAGGACTTGTCGGGTTGGCTCTATAACCGACAGATGATATCATCAGCCACTAGGGACAGGCTTGCATCATATGCATCTATGTGACATTGTTTGGGTATGCATATTGTACTTGGTTTGCCTATGTGATTAACTGCTAATTGTTCTACTTGCAATAACTGTTTGTTTGTGTTTGCATCTTCCTACTTGTGTTTGCTTCTGGAACTATGTTGGATTGTGGTGGATTGGTTGTGGTTGGATTGTTTGGGCCTAGGGCCGTGGTTGAATGAGATGGACCGAGGGTTGATTTCGGTTTTGTGGTTCTGGTTTGGAATAAGATATGAAAGGTTATTTTGGTTCAGTATAGATCGATAAACCTTTTTGAAATGCTTTGATGTTTGAGAATTGAACGGTTCCTCTTTCATAAAAGATTTCTGACTTTACTTTTATTGTAAACTGTTGTTTTTGAAAAGAGGCATAAGATGGTTAATAATCACTGGTACGGTTTATCTTCATATATCCTATTACAGTAATTCCCAAAAACCCTCTACTGAGAACCCTTTCGAGGATGATGTTCTTACCCCCTACATTTTTCCCCTTTCAGGATTAGGGCGCAGAAGTTATGAAGAGTTTAATTATTTGTTATTGAGATGCTCTGTATTGCTTTAGATTATTTTTGTACCCTCGCCTTTATCTTGATATATTTTGTAAGAGGGATAGGGATTGTATTGGTTAATGTTTGTAGTATTAATTATATATATATATATATATATATATATATATATATATATATGTATGTATATACATGGATGTACTCTTTACGAGTTTATTATAAGTTGTATGGTATGTATGGACGTACGTTGTATGGCGAAAGTATTTTTGGGAATGGTATTGCGGTTTAAAGTTTTTAAACAGACTCATATTTTAGTATTAAATAGTATAAGTGTCGTCGTAATGTCCGAGCTATCAAAGTTGCGCAGCCGGAAGCGCGAGCTTTGGTAGTTAAGGTGTTACAAAAATAATCCTAAAAACAACCCAACATTAAAATTACTAATTTTGGAGTTTCAATTATGACAAAAAAAAGTTATAGAAATTATTTTAAATATCGGACCAAATTTAAGAACCAAATTAAAATTTAATTCGACTAGCACACTAGTTATTCTTTCTAACTTAGCTAATTCAATTATTTTAAGTTCTAACGTACGTCTTATCGATAAGAATGGACTCTAAAAGACTTCCTAGTTCCAATGCAGCTATGCAGTGATAAAATCCATAAGTTTAAAATGTGTTTTAACAACATATATTAACATTATAAATAAAAAAATATTTTATTAAAAAATTAATAAAACTTCAATTTTTAATATTTTTTTATGTAATTATAAAGATTAAATATTTAAATATTTTTATTAATAATAACTTTAACATATATTCTTAAGACATGTGTTATTTAAATCATATTTTATTTTAGAACATCCAACATTGACCACTGACTAGTATAGTAGCCCAAAGATAATATCCGCTTTAGTCAAGAGAAACTTCCCAAAAGGAGAAAGAAAATGTAAAAGTACGTAGACTTTCCCTGAGTCTGAATCAATATATAATACTTTTGCCTCTTTCGACGAAGGGAAGATACATATAGTGGGAAATATCCTTCAGGCTTCAGCTGACTGTTTCTTCTTTAATTTCTAGCGTTTTGTTTTACATAGCTATCCATATTTTTTTCTGGTCAATTAAATAGTATGTAGTAGAGATTGGGTCAACAATTCTACGCGCGTTTTCCTTCATTTCTTTTTCCCAAAAATGCATGGACTAACATACATAATAGATATCATTAATTGTGAGTTTGTAGTTACGTGCTCACTCTGGTAGTCACTCGAAAACGATTCATAATTCAACTGACTCATACAGTCGTTGTGGAAAATGGAAATTTGTTAAAACTTAAAAGCAAGTCAACAAAGACAAAGTAAGCTTCAGCAACGGAGGGACGAATAAAAAACCGGGCTAATGGATAATGTAGACCCGTATATATAATTTATAAGAGTGATTAATTTTAATGATAAATGTTTTATGAACACCTAACGTAATTAATTTTGTATGGGTTCGACTGTAATTATTACTTAAATATTTTTTAATAGCCTCTGATATTATTGTTTTTTTTATCATAATTGTTCATATTCTAGACTGAGTTATGAGATCCGAGTTTGACTTAAATAAAAATGGCCCACCTCTTTAAAAGTTGGTTGACCAACGATCTCTTCGCAAAGAGATCGAAAGATCACCACAGAGGTCCAAAAAAGTTCAAAATGAAAGAATCACCGCCTACTGAAAAGATAACTGACCAAAAGATAATTATCCCACCAACAAAAGATAAGATAAGATAACTAACTTATCCCAACGGAAGGTCATCAAGCATTACTATAAATACATTGGAGCACTCAGATATAACTCACTTTTTAATTTTACAAAAAAACTTGCTTAAAGTTTGTATTGACTTAAACATCGGAGTCTCTTGGAAGTACCACCCTCTTTCGGTGAACGAGCACCAACAGCATCTCCTACTTCAACAAGTCGAACACGACAACCTCGACTAATCCGAAAAATCTCGTCCGAGATCGATCTCCCAATTTCAAGTAATCTCGAAACAATAATCAATTTTCTTTTTAATAATAAACAATATGACAGAATGATAATAAAGGAATTGCACTAATAATATGTGATATTATATATATAAGGTTATAGTATACTTCTTTTCCATTGTATGAGTTTATTTAAAATTTACGGAGGATTGGAAGTGTTCTGATGATGAACTTCTTTTTTTCTTTTCGTTTTTTTTTTTACCTGTTGATTTAATTACGGATTATTAAGTGACTTGGTGACTAAGGCTTATTGTATATCACAGGTGATTAAACCACAAATATGTAATCGAAGAGAAAAATATTTTTAAAAGATACAAAATATTAAAAACGTGACAAAAATAATCAAATATCATATACATATTTTTAAAAAGATATTAAAAATTGAATTTTGATGTTATTTTTTTAAAGGTATAATTAAAAAAAAATAAAATGTTTTCATCTTCGAAATTTGACAATTTTAGACTAATTGATTATTTCTACAATTTTTTGTTAACGCTGAAAAGTTTTTAAAAAAATGAAAAGAGGTCAAATTCTGCTATGATCTTTTGGACGCATACTACAAGAAAAACGTTGAACACCGTCAAATTTACCGTCAGATTTAGCATCAGTTTTAGTGGCAATTTTATCGGCAGATTTTGTGATGAATTCAAAGGGCAAAAGATTTACCCTCGGATTCTAGTTTTCGACGATAATAATTGGAGGGGAAAGCGATATAATTGGCACCACGATTACCATCGAATTTACAGGTGAATAAATTTGACGGTAATCTTGATTAGTGAAACGTTGCGTTTTGGTCAACCGTAAAATTTTTCTAACAAATTTATCTGCCGGTAAATCCAATGGTAACTGTGCCCTAAATTCAAACCACGAACCCTCTTCTCCTTCATTTCGAAATACTCTCTCTCTCTCTCTAACCCTCTCGCCTTCCACTCTCTCTCTAACCCTTTCCTCTTTCCTCAACGTTGCCCTCAACAGCCCCCTCTCGTCGTCCAAACCGAACCGCCACTACTAGTGCTGCTTTTGCCGCTGCTGTTGTCGCCATTGGTGTTGCCGTCACCTCTGCCACCGCTGCTCATTGCTACTCACTCCAAATAGCACCTTTCTCCTACTTCTTAAATTTGGTTCTGCCTTGGTATTGAATGATCATTGATAAGAACAGATTCTAAATTGATTCTAAATTGGAAGTTGAGAATAGATTCTAAATTGTGTTGTCTGTTGTGGCGGCAAATTACCTGTCGTTTCTCCAATTGCTGCAATTGGCCAAGATAGTTGTGATTGCATACTAAGCTCTTCAATGTGACGCAAAATCGGTTGGTATAGCGTCGATTTCAAGCAATTCCACTGCTAACCCCAACCCTTTACCATATACTTGTAAGATAAATAGATTCAATTACCCGAAATCAAGAAAAACAGAAACCCACAAAACAAGAGTAGAAGCGCCCGATGTAAGATCTAGAACTTTTGAAAAATCTTATTATGAGCTGATTTCAAATTTATTTATTATTAAAGATTTTATTTTCAGAAATTATTTCATTGAGAATAATTACATCAAGTTTTGATAATTAAATTAAGATTTTACTTAATTTTATAATTATTGAGTTATTTTCTATATTTAAATTATAACGTTAGTAGTTATGAAATAATAAGAATTTTATAATATTTGGACTAAATAATTAATATTTTAAAATATTAATACCGCTATTTTGGAAGATAAAGAAATTAATTATATTATTTCTAATTTTTGGATTTGAACATTTTATTGAAAATAATTTGTGAAATTGATAAACAAATAGTATTTTTATGCATTATTATTGTTGGATTAAAATTTATTTCTAATTACTATATTATCTCTATTTTTATTTGAAATTACAAAACTACCCTTAAACCTAATTTTACCTAAACCCTAATTCCCAAATTGTGGAAACCTTAACCCAGCTACCCTTTTCCCCAAAACCCAGTAGCAGCAGCACACACACAATTTCCCTTTTCCATGAAAGAAAGAAAAAGAAGCAGAAAGGGAACGAGAGACAGAGAGCTACGGCAGAGGAGAGGAGGAGGGAAGCTCACCGCATAGCCGTCGCCCTCATCGCATCGCGCCGCCACTGTAGTCCATGCCGTCTTCGTCATCACTAGGGGAAGCCAGCGCCGCCAGTGTCACCGTCACCGAGCCTCCTCACTGTCGCCACTGAAGCCACCCTCGCCGATCTTTTTGCCGCCGTTGGAGGCGCGAGCCAGGGATGCCACTGAGGGAGAAGACGCGATGTTGGAGGAGAAAGCAGTTTCCAGCTGAGGTTACGGCTGCCGCCGTTGTGGGCCGAGGGAGAATAAGTTTGTGGCGCGTTTTTGAGTTTTCGAGTTTCGACAATCGAGGTAGGGGCCTTTTTCCGAAAAGTATACTTTGTAAATTGGAATTATTATATATGGATATTGATGAGAGAGAATGTATATTTGATGATGGTATAAGTCTTATGTATTGTTTGATTGTCTTGATTGGATTATTGTTTGATTTTGCGAAGCAGGATGTTTTTGAAGTCGCTTCTTTTAAAAACTTGAAATCGAGTTTAATCCGTTGGATGATGATTTGAGTTTGAGTTGATTTTTTTGAAAATGTGAAAATGGAATACACTTTTGGATTCAGTCTGATTTTTCTTTAATTGATTTGGTTTTGAAACCTGTTAAAGAGGGTTGCAGAAAGGTTTGGTTGGAACCCAGAAAGGGTGGCAAAGTCCAAGTTTTAGGGAATATGATGCCGAAATTCCTATAAAATCTGAGTCTTTATTTGAATTACTATTTGGAAAATTATGAATTAATGACTTTACTATTTTACTTGGAGGATTGTGAATTTAAGACTTTTATTATCTTCACTTAGATCAATTATGAAAGTAATGAAGCTATGTTTTGAAAAGAACTATTGAAAAGAGAATTATGACTTCTCCTTATTTCCTAAGAAAAATATTATGCCTTTGGGTTCAAGTCATTCGAAAGAAATTTATGCTTTAAGGCTGTTTTAAAGGTTAAAAGGGTTTATGTTTTTTTTTTTAATTTAACTTAAATATTGTCACTTGGAGGAGTTTTAGTGACTTTAAAAGAAGTTAGGTTTCGATTGACAAATCTCATTTTTTTTACATTTTAGATAAGTTTTAAAGTATCCATTGAATTCTGGTTTAGCAAAACAAAAATGATTTCTGAGCTGTTGGAAAAGCTTCAGATTTTTATCAAGGGGTTGAAATTGGTTTTGGTTCAAGTGAACGAGATGGTTTTGAAAATGTGGTTGGAGTAAGTGATTACACGACTCGACTTGGCTTAGATTCTATTTTTATTACTCAAATCAAGAATTTAAGGCTTTTCAGATTTTAAATGAATTTGAGGAAATGAGTTATGTTATTCTCCCTTAAAGTCTTGAGACTCGGTTGAGAAATTTTATTACCGAATCCTGTATTAGGATGAATGATTTTGAATCCTTCAAAGGAGATTTTAATTTGGACTGGTTTTGGAATTTTGGAAAGATGATGCTGAGGGTGACTTTTTTTTGAAAAGAGAAATTGATGTTTGAAGAAAAGTGGCTTGTGAGCCTGTAATGATTTGAGAAATGGGGAGGTTTAAGTTAAGGATGGAAGGAAAAGAGATTTGAGAAAAAGTGATTTATGGCTTAAATGATGATTATATGTTTGATGATGTTGGATGGTGCAAGTGCTGTTATGCTATGAGCCGGATGGCTAAGGATGAATATGAATGAGAATTGACTTGATAAAGTGATTGTTGCACTTCTAACTATCTGAGATATGAGTCTCTCTAGGTGAAAGCAGTGGCTAGCCACCACGTGCTCCAAGTTGAGACTCGATACTCTGCTGACCCTATGTCGTAAGTATGGCCGGACACTGTGAAAGTTCCGGATGAGCTCGCCCCCGTGGATAAACACCAGTGTGGGTGTTGTATATATATATATTGGTAATTATGATTGTGGATAACTTGGGTTGGGGATCTGCGACAAAGGGACAGTCTAATGGTTAGCTACCAGGACTTGTCGGGTTGGCTTTATAACTGACAGATGAGACTCATCAGCCATTAGAACAGGCATGCATCATATGCATCTATGTGACATTGTTTGAGTGTGCATATTGTACTGTGCTTATCTACGTGATTAATTGTGTTTAACTGCTAATTGCCCTACTTGAAGTAACTGCTTGATTGTGCTTGAACCTTCTACTTGTGTTTGTGACTGAAAAGTTGGTTGTGTTGTAGTGAATTGGCTGCTGTTTGGATTGTTTGGGCCTAGGGCCGTGGTTGAATATGAGATGGGCCGAAGGTTGTGTTTGGTTTTGTGTTTTTGGGTTAGAAAAGTATGAAAAACTAAAGTGGTTCAGCATAGACTTAATGAACTTTTGCTTGGAACCGCTTGGTCATTCACACTGTCTAGGAAAGACTTTTTGAAAGGCTTTTGGATTTTGAAGAATTGACAGTTGTCTCTTTCAGAAATCATTTTGGAAATTTGATATTAAATCTTTGGTTTTGAAAAGATGCATAAGGCGATTATTAATCACTATAACGATTTTATCTCGCGTATCCTATTATAATAATTCCGCAACCCTATAGTGAGAACCCTTTCGAGGATGATGTTCTCACTCCCCTACAGGTCTTCTCTTTTTCAGGTTACGAACGACAAAGTTTGGAAGAGATTATTTCTTTTCTTTTAGACGATAATTTTGTAATGCTTTAGTATTTATGTTTCCCTCGCCTTTAACTTTGCAAGTTTTGTAAGAGGGATAGGATTTGTATATGAGATGCTTGTAAATTAATATGTAGATGTAAATATATATGTATTTCTTGTGAGTATTGTAATTTATATTGTAAGTATGAATGCATGTTTTTGAAATATTCGGTTTAAGTTTTAAACAGGCTCATATTTTAATATTAAATATTATAAGAGTCGTTGTAACACCTAAGCTATCAGAGTGGCACAGCCGGAAGCGTGACATTTTGATAGTTAGGGTGTTACACCCGAACCCCTATTCTCTGCCCCACCATGTGCCACTGTGTCACTTTGATGCTGTTTTTGTTTTTAAAATTTCGTTACAATGCTAATAAGGAAAATCATGGTAGAATATTTAACTTTCATACTCCAATTTTATTTAACTTTCGTAATATTGTTACCAATTTTTGTACTGAACGATTCACTAGAACCTGAATCATCACCGCAAAAGAACTATGCTTTTTAAGTTATTTTTTCAAAGTTTAGATTGCAAAAGTGTTATAAATTGGTTTGAGAATCAACTATGCTTTTCAATTCTTGTGATATATATTGAGATTGTACCAACATTTATGGTTAATATGGCTGCTAGTTATTATAAAGCTTGTATTTTTTTTCACAAAATAACAATTTTAAAGGGGCATTTGTTGGCACTTAAAATTGATATTTCGACTCAAGTAAATGTCGACTCTTTGAAGGTAGACATAAGGATTGTGTCAATTTGAATATCTAGATGAAACTAGTAAAAGAAGTAGTTTGGCCTTTGTAAAGAGTTTTTTGACACTAAGATAAATCTCGACAAGATTTTGTATTAAACTAAAAATTAAGTTGAAGGATCAGTCGAAGTTGCAGACTTGAGCAAAAAGAGTCGAAGTCGAAGATTGATAACATTTGTTGGTGCTAAACAGTTTTCTCGACTTAGATGAGTTTCGAATATAGAGTTTCAAATACAAATTGTATCGATCTGAAGAGTCGGATCTAGTAACAGATGCAGATGCAAGCAAGTCGAAGTCAAAGAAAGATGGTGCAAGAACGTCAAGGTCAAAGATTGTCAAAGCTAGCAGGAGAGTCGAAGTCGAAGATTTTAGCATAAGAAGAGTAGAAGTCGAAGTTGAAGTTGAGGATTTTAGCACATGAAAAAAATGTTGGAAAGCAATTACTATTTTTTCTTGAACATTAAGACTTTTACTTGACCCTTAAGCTGAGTTGACTATTACTTGATCCTCAAGTTGAAATGGAGAACATGGGGCAAAAATTAAAGAACAAGCTACAGAGTAAATGTGGGGAGAACAACTGCCAAACCCTTCCTCTATAAATAGGAAGATTGAAGTCAAAAATAATCATCCATTCTAACCTACTCCAAAGCCACATCAAAACTCTGCAGAAATTTTCAGTCACACTGACGCATAGAAAAATGCAATGCTTATGTATGTGAGTGTTGAATGGCATTACCATTTTCTTTCAAGTTCTTTATTTTCCTTTATTTCCTTTTCATTTTCCTATTTTTATTTAAGTTTTTTCCCTTTGTTATTTTCCTTTTCTTTATTTCATCATTTCTTTCGTTATTTCCATTTCTTTTAAGCTCATTGTATCTTTTCTTACATTTATTTTCATTATTTTACCGTTATTTACTTTATTCTCATTTCATCTTTATTTTTATCTTCTGTACAAGTTCTCTAATTACCACTTTGCAATTCACTCTACAATACCATTTTGTAATATATCGATTCAATCGAGGCACTAGATAAGTAAATCCTAGGTCGAGCTTATCCTTTGAGAGAGGTTTCATATCCGCTCTCTGAATGAGATTGTGATACAAGCTCGTTTTGACACTATCTGTCAAAATTGATGAAAAATGAGTGAAACAAATTAGCACGCCGAGTGGGACACTAGGTAAATTTAAGTGCCATATAACTTTGCATGCAATTGCGAAGTGGTAAGATTGTAAGTATGTCTGATCATGCCTGTACTTCGACTAATGGGCCAAATTCTGAAGGGGCGGGCGAGGCCAGTATGAGAAATACTAGAGTCAAAGCTACCCCCTATAGTAGTCAGTGGTGGTCGACGTTGTACTCCTATTGTGATTAAGAAGGGCAACCTTTGACATGGCCCTAGTATGAGTTAATTATTCACCACCTTTTGAGGAAGTAACAATGAATCCGTGGGAGTGGTAGCGTGAAGACTAATCCACTGTATAATCCCATGCCTCCTCCTGGATACCCCACATGGGTCACGACTTTAAGTGTTCAGTCTCAAGGATTACTTAATACTTTCACACCACAAGCATATGGTTAGGGATAACAACTCTTTTGAGCTTTTTAGATCATTTTTGACCTTCCTAACCATTGATACTCAAAGCCTTTGACCTTTTTCTTTTGATTTTTCTTTTTTATTTTCAATTTTCAATTTTCTTTTTCTTTTGTTTCAAGAATCAATCTTTTTCTTATTTCAGAGAATCAATAATACTTTTCTAAGTTCATGTAGCTCACAAATCAATATTCTCAACTCCAATATCAAATATGCATAGTTAATTCATACATTCAGAAATAAAGATAATGCCACCACTTCAAAGTAACTAGATTAACTCGTAATATAAAACTCAAATCTCATGCATTTTTCTACTTTTTCAAAAATTTTCTTTTTAAGCTTAGTGGGAAATACATGAGAGATCTTCTAACCATAAAAATTTCTAAAATAAACTACCAAAGCAAATAAATCCAAAGAGTGATCATGCAAAAGCTAAAATAAAAAAAGGAAATAAGATAAAGGATGGGATAACAAAACTTAACCACCTCCGTTATGGTAGTTGCTGCTCTCTCCTTAGGCTTTCGAAAATAAACTACTCAGTTATGGTGGCTGCTGCTCTCTCCTCAAGTTGTGCTCTTCCATGAGGATGATTCACCTTTCTTTTGTACTATTGATGATAATATAAACCCAGAGCTCGCTCTGTAACACCAAACTTGAAATTTTGCTTGTCCCCATGCAAAGAAAACTTGGCCCCTTCTTGGCGTTAAATGCCAGGACTGTTTGCCTCCTTTCTAGCACTAAACGCCTAGCTTGGCATTCAGCGCTAGATCCATCCTGCTTCAAGGTGTTCTACTCTCCATTCTGAGTTCTTCTATCCCTGTTCTAAGCACTATGCATGATCACAACCATTATAAAAGTTAGGAAAACTATGAAAATCAATGACAATTAAAAATTTACTAAAAGAAACTCAAACTAAAGAAAATTGAAATAAAAACAAAATTAAACTAAAGGATACTTATGGTTGGGCTGCCTCCCAACAAACGCTTCTTTACCGTCACTAGCTTGACGGTCAGCTCCTTCAAGGAGAAAGATAGTTATAGAGGATTAAATCCTCACCCCTTACTGGGAGCTTCTTTCCTATGCTCTCATGGTTTAGCTCAATATGCTTAAGGGATAGGATCCTGTTCGCAGTATGAGGTAGGACTGGACTTTTAGTAAACATCACTCTTATCCCAGGTGAGAAGCCTTCAGTAGGGATTTTATTTCTCCATCCCCTAGGAATCTTCCTCTTGGAACATTCTTCCTTGGTGGATAGTGCACACCTAACACCAAACTTAGGTTTAGTGTTAGGGGGAATTGAATTGGTTCCAACCACGAGAGGAGGCTTAAACACTGAATTCAGTATGCAAGTACCTCCTTCGTCAGGGGGAGGCAGAGGTTTATAAACTTTGAAAACCATGTAGTCCTCATGTAACTTCAGCACCCATTCGCCTCTCTCAACATCTATCAGGGCTCTCCTAGTGGCTAGGAATGGTCTTCCTAGAATGATGGAGTCATTCTCATCCTCTTCCATGTCAAGTATCACAAAGTTTGTAGGGAGGAAGAGCTCTCCAATGTTAACCAGTACATTCTCCACTAGCCCATGTGCTAGCCTCAAAGACTTGTTAGCCAATTGCAAGGTGATCCTTGTTGGCTATGCTTCTTGGATCCCCAGTTTTCTCATTACTAATAGAGGCATCAAATTGATGCTTGAACCAAGGTCACAGAGTGCCTTTTCAAAAGTGATAGTCCCTATAGTACAAGGAATTATAAAGCTTCCAAGATCAGGCATCTTCTTTGGTAGATTTCTCTAGACCAGTGCACTTCACTCCTTGGTCAAGACCACAGTTTCATCTCCCTTCAAGGCCTTCTTCTCAGAGAATAGGCTTTTCATGAAGGCCATATAAGGAGGCATCTTTTCTAACACCTCAGCAAAAGGAATATTGATCTGTAGCTTCTTAAAGATTTTCAAGAACTGAGACTGCTGTTTATCCTCGGTCTCCTTTTGCTCTTCCTGAGGCCTTGACACTTTAGGCTCTCTTCCCATAAGAGGAGTGTGTAACAGTGTGCTTTCAGCCTCTTCTTGAGCTTTTTCTTTATTTAGTTCCTGAATAATGTGTGCCACCATAGGCTCAGCCTCCTTGGTCATGATGGGGGCCTTATACTCTTCTCTTGGATTCACCTCTGTTACTGGAAAGAGTGTTAGGAGGTTTTTGATGTTTCTGAGAGTATGGTAATTTGGCTCTGTACTCTGAGGCCTTGGGTAATGCAGGATGAGTGTCCAAAATGACTGGAAAGGGATTGTCAAGGTGCCTGGGGGAATGTCTTTTTAATTGATGTCTATTACCCCCTTTCTAGGTGTTCAACGTCCATTCTGCTCCTTCCTGGGCATTCTACTTCAACTCTGCCCCTTCCTGGGTGTTCTACCTCCTTGGTGGTGTCTTGGGTTGCTCTAATTTCACTCTCTGGTGTTTCTTTTTCATCTTGTGCTTCAATGCTCTGAGGTTGAGTATCCAAGATCTTGCCACTCTTCAATTTAATCGCTTGGCATTCTTCATTTATCTGCTCGAACATTCTTTAGGTTGTTTGGCTAATTTGCATTTCCAGGCTCCTAAGGGAGGCTCAGGTCTCCTGCAAAAAGCTTTGTTGGCTTTTTGTGAATTCCTGCATGCTTTGTAACTGTTGGGTCAAAAGGGTTAGCTGTTGAGCTAATGCTTTATTCTGGGCTAGAATTGTTTCTGTAGTGGATTCCTCCTTAGCTTTACCTTTTGCTAAGGTCCTATCAGATGAGTATAAATATTTATTGTTAGCCACCATCTTAATGAGCTCATCAGCTTCTTCAAGTGTATTCTTCATGTGTATGGAACCACTTGCCGAATGATCCAGAGACATCTTTGCTATGTCGGAGAATCTGTCATAGAAGATATCCAACTTGACCCAATCCGTGAACATCTCAATAGGGAATTTCCTTAGCATCGACTTGTATCTTTCCCAGGCAACATAGAGGGGCAAGCTCTCTTCTTGCCTAAAGGTCTGAATATGCCTTCGTAGTTTAGTCAACCTCCTCGGGGGAAAATACTTATTCAGAAACTTGTTGACTACCTTACTCCAGGTGTTCAAACTCTCCTTAGGTTGGACATCCAACCATTTCTTTACTCGATCTCTCACAGCAAATGGGAAAAGCATCAATCTATAAACTTTAGGATCTACTCCATTGGTCCGTACAGTGTCATAGATCTGCAAGAAGTCAGAGATGAATTTATTGGGGTCTTCTTGAGGATGTCCATGAAATTGACAGTTTTGCTGCACTAAAGTGATCGATTGTAGGTTAAGCTCAAAATTTTCTGCTCTAATAGGAGGCACACTAATGCTCCTTCCATAGAAGTCAGGAGTGGGAGCTGTATAAGATTCCAAAGTTCTTCTGGGTTGTGCACTCTCATTTATATCCATAGTGATTTTATTGTTCTTGTATACACAAACAAGAGACAAAGAAAAGTGGGAGTCTCTATGTCAAAGTCTAGAGAGCTCTCATTGAGATATCCAAAAGAAATAAAAATAAAATAAATTAGCCAATTAAAAGGAAAATTCGAAACAAGAATGCAAGAATTAGTCTTAAAAGTTTCAAAAATTAGAAAAAAAGTTTTTTTTAATAAAAATTTGAAAATAAATAAAAAAATAGAATACTAATTTGAAAATAAAAAAAGTAACTAGAAATTTTGAAAAATTAAAAAAAATTAGAAAGAAATAGGTTTGAAAATTTTCGAAATTCAAAAAGAAAGAGAAAACACTAAAGAAACACCAAACATAAAATTTGAATTTAAATGAAAATAAGATAAGATAATTAAAATAAAATTCAAAAATCAAGGAAAAGATAATTAAAATAAAAATCAAAAATCAAGAAAAGTAAACAAGATAGGATTCGAAAATAAAAAAAAAAAGAAAATCATTAAAAGGATACCAAACATTAAAATTTGAAATTAAATAAAAATAAGATAACTAAAACAAAAAATTTGAAAATAAGGGAATGATAGGTAAGATAATAATCAAAAATTAAGGAAAACAAATAAAATAAAATTCGAAAATCAAAGAAACAAAAAGGAAATACTAAAAGATACCAAACTTAGAATCTAAAATTAAACGAAAATAAAATTCGAAAAGAAAGAAAAAGATAACTAAGATAACATCAAAAATTAAGAAAATAAACACACTACTAGAAAATTAGTTATTACAGACGGATATTTCCGACAGATTTTATCCCATGGAAATACAGACGGAATTTCAGAGGGATTTTTTGTCGGAAAACAAAAAAAATGAATTAGCATAAATTACAGACGAAAAGTAGAATCCGTCGATAATTCTGTCGGTAAAATTAATTTTTTTTCGTGGAAAATAGTTATAGACAGAAAATCCGTCTGTAATTAAATAGACAAAATACTACTTTTTATTAAATTATTACAGACGGAAAATCCATCTGTAATTTACAATTTTTCGTCGGAAATATTAGAATAAAGATGTGAGGATCACGGTTATACCACTCCATTCCACACCCCAGTTACGCGATTCCACACTCATCCCCTCTGAATCTTCATCGGCGGCGCTATCAGCCTTGCTCCGCCGTCTCACCGAATCTCCATTGCACTCAACTTCCATCGGCTTTGCTCGCATGGCTCCTTTCCGTCGCACCCCTTCCCGGTTCATCTTCATCGCACCCCTTCCGTCGGTCTTGCACGCATCGCTCCCTTTCGAACCCTAATTTGCGTTTCTCTCTTTGTTTTCACCACTAGTGCTTGCTCTTTTCCGTGTGTTGCTGTGTTTCTGTCTTAGATCTTGCCATGGTTGTGCAGGTAACCCTAATCTCCTTTCTCTTTCATCGCTGTTTTCTTTCTTTCTATACCATCGTTAACTCTAATTATGTTATCCTATGTTCCATTGCTAACTATGATTCTATTTCCTATTCTATGATGATTTCAACATCAGCGATTATGATGAAGATATAAAGCAGGTTCTAATACTTAATAGTTTGATTTGATAATAGTTTGATTTGATAATAGTTTTATTTTTTCTAAAAGAATCCAAGATTGTATAAAAATGAATGTGATTTTGATCTTACAACACTGGATTCATGTTATATTTGGAGTTTCCTAAAATCATAAACTCTTTACAGGAAAAGATACTAATGCTACTGATATGGGAAAGAAGGGTAGTTGATTTTCTGCAATAACGAGGGTTTTCACACACCACTCTAAGGAGAAGCAAGTACCTAATGTAAGTGATTTTATTTATATTTGTTTATTTATTTATGATGTGAAAAATCTTGATCCTGTTTGGCATGTTCTTGATTTTTCTTTTTTGTTGTTGTTAGGTTTGGTTTTCTTGTTACTGATAGAGACTTGTAGTAGTATTAAAATACTTAATCATTTCTAATATTTTGAAATTTTGGGATTCTAGTCTATAAGAATGTAAATGAATATAATTATGTTGTATAAAGTCATAAAAACTAAAAGGATCTGATAGATGCCAATTAAGTTGTTTCATAATCAGTAATAGAAAATTTTAAATGTAGAAGACAGAATACTAATGTTTTTATGCTCATTTTCTATATGGAAAGGAAGCAAAATCTACAAACTAATGTTTATTTTGTTTGAAATGAATCATCACAGAACTCTGTCTTCACTCTTCAAAATTTGCAACAAGCTCTTTTTACAAAATGCAAGATTATTAACAAGTTCGCGAGTTGTGTCATATGATTGAAGTTTATCTAAGCTCTGAGATTTGGTGAACCTTCGAGTTTGATAACCTTGCCAATATAACAGGATTCGAAGAACAAAAGCTCGAAAGATAAGAAGAAGAAAGGCTTAGGAAAACTAAGGCATGGAGAGACCAATTCATTCATTCCCCTCTTCAGAGAGCCAAGCAGCATTGAGAAAATCTTTGGCGACTTTGAAGGAGAGCAACAATAACTATCTGTAAGGCCTCCAATGCCTCTCGAGCAACCAAAACCAGCCCCTGTTGTCCCTCCTAGAGCTGCTTCTCCAAGGGTTCCTTCTCCGAGGGCTCCATCTCCAAGAGCCGTGTCTTTTAGTAAGTTTCGAGTTTCTTTTAGTTTTGCTTCCTGCTTTCTTGTTGCGACTACATTTGAGTTGAGTTGAATGGTATGTTTTTGACAGGTTCAATGAAGAAATGATGGAGTCGCTTTTTGGATATAATACTGCTCAAGAAAAATCTAAACCCGGAATGAAGAAAGAATCTCGTGAACAAACTCCTCAATATATTCAAATCATTGAACCAAAGAAAGCACAGAATTTGTCAATTCTGTTGAGAGCATTGAATGTAACACTAGAAGAAGTTCGTGATGCACTCCTTGAAGGTGGTTTTTTCTTCCTTGTTCAATTATATATTTTACTTGCATTAATTCTTATAATTTTGTGTTGGTGATAGGAAATGAAATACCTCCAGAATTCCTAAACACTTTGTTGAAGATGGCTCCAAGTCAAGAGGAAGAACGAAAGCTCAGACTCTTCACAGGGGACCTACACATGCTTGGACCCGCTGACCGATTCTTGAAAGCCATTGTTGACATTCCACTTGCCTTCAAATGAATTGAAACACTACATTACATGTGCACTCTCTCTGATGAACTCATTACTACTAGAAATTCTTTTGGAGATTTGGAGATAATATATATTATTTTTATATTTTAAAAATATCAATTACAATATTTGATATTTAATTACAAGCTATTTTGAAAGCTATCAAATACTGTACCTTATACAAGTTCAAGTCACCAGGAAATTATTTATGTAGTAATTATGGAGACAATGAACTCGTACATAAAATAATTTATTGAAACAAGATTTAATAGGAACATAAACATAGAAGTAGGAGATACCTGAAAATGGAACAACTTCTAATGATAACAGAATCAAACGCAATATATTAAGTTGCTGATAAATGACAGAGGTGTATTTATGTTGAAGGTAGTGATACTATCAGGTTATAGACAGAACAACATCTATCAATTAGGGAAGAATTCAATTCATTATAAAGTCAACAAATAGGGGAAAAAAGGAAAAAAAGGAGAGCACCACGAAATAATGAAAACCTTAGGAAGAGTATAAAATAATGAATACTTCACTCTGCATTATAAACATGGTAAACTTTCTTGAGCAGGTGATATGAATGGAGTCAACTTTGTATGACTTGCTGATATCTTAGTCTTCTGTAACTTATTTTATCTACCAATTAGAACTACTGCATTATTTATTTTTATTTATTTTCTCCTGCTCTAGTTGAGAATGTTCGAGGAGATGGCTTCAAGGTTGATCACTCCAGTCCTATATATAAGCACTTTCGTCTGAAAATACTTGGTATGGAACTACATCTAATGTCTTGCTATTTTTCTGTGATGACTACACTGTGCTGAAACCTCTGTGATGCAGCTGGTGCCTGAACTGAAGAAGAGTCGCCTTGTTTACAATTAGTTTTTCTATGATCTTACTTATTTTTTTCCCTTTTTTAGTATATTTTAGGCCCATTTGTATCCGGAATAACTAGTACTGGTTCGCCAACATCTGGTGGAAAAGGTAGGAGTGCAATTGCTGAAGTTATTACTGCCTCCATCCTTTCACGACTTCACATTCTGGCACATTTTGATTACAATATTTAAATAGATTGCTCGTTCTTTTTGTGTCTCCTCAGTCAGTTTCTTTTTCCTGATTGTTTTTCGTTTCCAAGGTTAATTTAACAAAGGAGGAAAGGGAGACAAGGTTGCAAATGGAAAGGCTAATGCTTCAAAAAGCCCATCAGACCCTGGAATTGATCAAAGTTGGTGCTTGACTTAGTTATACCTTCTTTATGATTTATACCTGCATCTTAACTCTCATTTATGATCTATCCATTTTGGTTTAGTCACTGAACTAATCAAATCTGCATTACATAAACTCTGTTTTAACTAATATCTACAATATTACTCCTATTTAGTTGGCTTATGCAGAACTTCCAGAAAATATCAAACGCCTAATGGGAGGGAATGAGGGATGTTATGTTAGGCCAATTTTCCTTTGCCAAAATTTAAAAGTAGAATGTGTTTATCAATTTCTACTAATCATGATTTTCTTACTATACTTTCAGGTACATAGATGGCCAAGAATGGGAGGGCATAGATTCATAGGAATGAGAACTCAACATCAAAAGCTGACTAGAAAATGTGAAGTTACAGCTATTCTTGTTCTTTATGGTCTTCCAAGATAATTAACAAAATCATACATACACATATTGGACAACCTCTCTTCTCTTGATTCACCTTTTCTTTTATGCACTTTAAACCTCTTAACGTCCTTGCCCTTTTTCCGATAGTGGTTCCACCAATGACATGGCGTTGATCTTTGCCCTTATTCAAACCTTTCACTTTTATCCCCCCCAAAAAATTAAATCTTTTTCTTGCAGTCTTTCTTCGCTTTTTTCTGCATTGGTTGTTGAGAGATTTGGCCAAAGGATCGGATTGTTTTGCCTGTTTGCACTCATTTTTTCTGCCTTAATTTGTGTAGTTTATGTAAATACTGCAGGTTATAAACATGGAGTGGGGTAATAACTAAACCCTGGAGAGCAGGTCAAGATCATCACGTTATAGTCATTGGTTTAAAGCTTTAACCAGCATGTGTAATTCTGTAATATTCTTCCACTATTGTTCACAGATATTTGAGAAGTTGATTTCTGGTATGTATTTGGGGGACATTGTAAGGAGAGCTTTATTGAAGATGGCTGAAGAAGCTGAATTTTTTGGAGATACAGTTCCCCCCAAGTTGAGTGTTCCTTTCATACTCAGGTATGCATGCTAGTTAATTATACTCAAGTATTATAAGAAGCTGTGCTGCCTCCCTTGCAATGAGATTTGCAAATCATGGGCACCCCACTATGGTGGTTTCAACTGACCTTGCTCACTCCTTAAGCGACTCTTTTGCTCAGGTACCTAACGAGACCAAGAAAAATCTCTTGGTTGTTTAGTTTAGTAGTTCTTCAATATGGATAAAACTTCAGAAGTGTAATGCTACAATCTCGTTAGGATTTGACAGATGGTAGGCTTGTTCTGGTTTAAGGAGTGGAGTCACCATTATATGCTAAAACTTCAGAAGTGTAATTATTTATTTATTTTCGGGGTTAAAGAACGCAACATTCTTTGGTATTAATTGTTTGCATTGTTTGTTTAGGTTGAAGGAGGTGGCAATGCAGCAAATGCTCTAACCTGTGCTGCTCGCTTGGGACTCAAGCCAAGGCTTATATCCAAGGTTCTTACCCCTTTTTTGTTAAATCTAACGCATATTCTATGATCCTTCGTATCCTATTAGTCTTGTATAAATGTTGATATTAATTTGATAACCTATTTTTTTATGTAATAGTTATGAACCTGTTTGACACCCGATATTAATTTGATATTAGTCTTGAATAGAAAAATCAAAGTAAACAAAAGTAAGCAGGTTAATACTGGAATTCTCTGTTCTATGATATTTGGCAAAGTTTTTCATGAGAAAAATGTCTTGATATGCCTTTCACTCGAAGGCAGAGTAGCTGAAAATCAGACAGGTTCATCTTTTATGAACTAGAAATCGAGTCAATGAGGCAATGATGCTCTTCATGAAATTGGGTTAGTCCTTGTTCTAGCTGTTAAATACCAACTGCTAAATCCTCTATTAAATCTTGCAAAATTTGGCATATAAAGTTGTTAAATTGCTTGCTGCAGAAAATTCAGCAGATTGGCGCCAACTTGTATGAAATTTTGGGAAAAATATGTACGGTAATTTTTAATGAAATAAGTTGAATAATGAATCTGATGATGATTTGCAGAACTGCATCACACTAACAAAGGAGAATGTCAAAGGCATAATCATAGTAACTTTTACTTTCTATTTGGAATTCATTTTCATTCAAACATATATCAGCTTTTTCTAGTTCACTATTATCCGTTCTCTTCAAACAATTGTTCATATTCGACCTAATAACTAACAACGGAAATTAATAACTAATAATATTTAACTGCCATATTTTCATATTAAGAAAGGTCTTTATTTTAAATAAATTATATTAATCATATAAAACTATCCTCTTTATCTTTTGAAAACCTTAACAGTAGAATAGTAAAAATGGATTCATTCTTAATCTTACAAGCCACCTTTTTTGCAGTGCATTTATGATTGGAGCCTTTTTTAATGACTAAGCTGCATATTTGGTCATAAAAATTATTTTGCTGGAAATCTGAATTTCATTTAAAGGTTTGGTGTTGGTTAATGCATATTTTCTATAGCATCAAGCTTTGTTTGCTGTGTGTGCAGAGCATCAAGCTCCTCCGTGGCTTAATGGCGCCCACTACCAGTGACATTCTGTGTGACATTGGCTGCATCATTGGCAGCAAGATTAGGCCCAATTCCAATGGCTGCATTCCAAACTTGTCTTCAGGTCTGGTTGACATCCTCCCTTCTAGCTGATGGTTTAGCTGTTGCTGTACAGGTACTGCCAATATACCATATATTATTATTAGTTACTTATTATAGAAACTTAAAGCACATATATATTTACAAAAAAATTGAAAGGAGTATCTAATAATAAGTTTGGTTGGGTGACAGGCAATTCTAGCATGTGCCTTTGCTGAGAAAAATTTTGACAAAGTAACGGCTGAAGGATCAAAAGGAGAGGAAAAAGCAGGGAATTAGGACTCATAATGCTCAGTTGCATGCTGCAGTATCCGTGGCAGGCATAGCTGCTGCCGTTGCGGCCATTGCAGCTTCAATAGAGTGTACATTGTAGAATCAATAGAGTGTACATAGCAGCCATAAGAAAGTGTACATAGCTGCTATAAAGTTCTACATTTACCATATGAGTGGTCTTTAGCTTAGCTTGCATTGTTCAAGAAATTTTAGAAAATTCTAAGGATACTACTCTACTAATGTTTGTGAGACATGAATGTAATTTTCACTCCATATGGATGTACAAGTGTATATTATTGAATAAGTAGAGTTATATGCAAAGAGATATTATATAGATAATCTATTTTTCATATATCTCAAAGAAGAAAAAAATAATATATAATTTATTTTAGTTGAGTTGAGTTTTTTTATATTTATTTTGTATGAAAACAAGTTTATTTTGCAATTAGAAAAATAAAAAAATTATATTTTACCTTATTGACGGATTTACAGACGGATTTTCTATCTGTAATCAGAACGTGGGATGATTTTCCAAAGTTCAAATTACAGATGAAAAATCTGTCTGAAAATCCGTCTGTAATTACAGACGGAAAATCTGTCTGAAAATCTGTCTGTAATTACAGACGAAAAATCCGTCTGAAAATCCGTCTGTAATTACAGACAGAAAATCTGTCAGAAAATCCGTCTGTAATTACAGACGGAAAATCCGTCTGAAAATCCGTCTGTAATTACAGACGGAAAATCCGCCGGAAAGTTCGTCGCCTTTGGAAAATGGATAGAAAATTTACAGAGGGAAAATCCGTCGGTAACTGGTAAAAATCCGTCCGTAATTTTTCGACGAAAAAAACTCCGTCGGTAAATAATTTCCGACGGGGCTTTTACAGAGGGACAAAATCCGTCGGTAACCAAAAATCCATCGGTAATAAAGACCGAATCCATCTATAAATCTGTCTATATTAATCCATTTTCTAGTTGTGACAAAATATGAATAAAAAATTAAAAGGAAAATAAATAAATAAAAACTAATAAAAGTACCTAATCTAAACAACAAGACAACCAGTAGTTGTCAATCACGAACAATCCCCGGCAACGGTACCAAAAACTTGGTGCGCAAAAATTAAACTCACACAACTTCACCGGCAAGTGCACTAGATCGTCCAAGTAATACCTCAAGTGAGTGAGGGTCGATCCCACGAGGATTGTTGGATTGAGCAAGAAATAGTTATCTTATTGTACTTAGTCAGGAAAATAGTAAAAGATGGTTGCTGGTGTAAAACACATGATTGGTTAAAAAGCAAGTAAAGAAAGAAAGCAAATAAACAGATTTGGAGTAAAACAATGATGAGAAAACAGTTAAGGTCTCGGAGATGTTTATCTTTCTGGATTAAGACGTCTTACCAACTATTTTAACAATGAGTGATTCATTCTATGGCAAACCATAAGTGATTAAAACCTAATATGTTAGCGATTTAATCTCCTCTAATCTTAGTAAAATGCCACAGATAAGGTCAATTGTTTCAGATCAGAGGGTGAAGTTCAGAAAGCTAGTTTAGCGCCATAAAAACCTCAATTATCCAAAACTACCTAGATTTTATGTCACATATCAAATTAGTTGACGTAAATTGCAGTTAGAAGGAGTGTTTTCAAGCTGTAGCTCAAGCGAGATAGCTCTCCCAAAAATCACAATAGCTCATGTAGAATATGGGTTATACTTTCATTCAATTCCACCCAGATTCATAAGATTAAGAACGAAAACAACACCTTAGAATTGAATCAAACATTAATTAAAATAGAAAAATAATAATCCTTATCCATAGGAATAAACAGAGCTTCTAACCGTAACTAGGAGGTTTAGTTGCTCATGAATTTACAAAGAAAATAGGTTTCTGAAAAGTATGGAAGAAGATCTCCACTCCGAGGCATCCCGTTTAAGAGGAAGGAAGTCCTCTATTTATAGTAAAAACCTCTAAGACTAAACCTAGAATTCAAACTAAATAAAAATAAAATCAAATCTAGATCAAATCAAATCTTTTGATTTGAAACTAAAATAAAATATTGAATTCTAAACCTAAAAGATATTGTTTGTAAATAAAAATTACAAAAAGAAAATAAAATAGGCTAAGAAGTGCTAAACCCACTTGAGAGGCCCAAAGAGGAGTGATTCGGTCTAGTGGGGGAGTTGGACTTCAATAATGGGTGTTAAATGCCCAAAGGGGAGTGTAACGATGCTAATTCTGGCTCCCTTACTGGTGTTCAGCGCCGAAATGGGCGTTCGACACCGAAAAAAGGGAGTTATATTGTGTAAAACTTACATTTTAGAAGGAGTTGCTAGCTCTGTAGGTGTGCTTTCAGCAGGTTGATGGGGTTATAGAGTGCTACAGGATTAAAGAAAAGGTTTTAAATTAGAACAATTCCACCTCAATTCACAGGAGATACAACAAAATAAGAACTAAATACACCTCTATATAAAAGACATGTAACCAAAGATTATTCCGTACCCCTTAATTGTTTCTTCTCTAATTTTCTCGCTCAGAAACTTTGGAGGGGTTGGTTCACTCTGCAGAGGACTTGATGCTTTTGTCTCTGATGGAGGTAGACATACTTGAAGCAGAACTCTAACCAAGATAAAAATAAAAAGTTAACAAACTCTCCTAAAATAGAATATTAAAAAGTTGAAATTTAGTTGGAAAACTCACATCTCGAGCGGTTCAGATTGCGAATGTGTCTCTCTTCGAACAATAACCAATTTTTGGTAAGCCATGTCATTGAATTATTATTCTTCTACACCCTACCTGAAATCTACCGAAATCATGTCAGAATACACCTCAAGCATTGAATAGAAACACAACCTCTGTTTTATGAGAACTTACATAGTTGTAAATTTTTCTTTTTTTTCCTGTATTTTTTTCTTGAATAAAACATTAAAGGGATTTTTTTTCTAATAAATATATACAAAATCAAAAGCAGAAGATGGTAACATAAGAATTAAGCAAATGGCAATAGAAACAGAAATTACATGCTATCACTTGGTTTGTTTACACTGCTTTGATTCGTCTGTGTTTGAAATACAAGATCCTTTTCACTTCCCAAGTTCACCTCCGGCATTTTAAGGATAAAATAAACATCATTCAGTAAGTAGACTATTTAATTACATCAAGATCTACAAAATTTTATCAAATAAAGGATCTTACATTTCAGATGAATCATAGTGAGCTTCCGTCGAGGGGAGCGCAGCTTTTGGTATGTTTTCCCTTTTTTCCTACATTCTGGAAAAGCAAAAAACAATCATTAGCAACAAAAACACCTTAAAATTAGAAATATACACCCAAATTCAACATATATTGTGCAACCTTTTCATTTGTTTTTTTCTTTTTTGATTCTCTAAAAAATTATTGTATTTCTTCAGTTTTGACAATACATGCAACAACATAAGTTAACAAATAAAATTTTGATGAAAAAGAGTATGATAGCTTTACAATGTATCTTACACATAATCGGATTCAGTTTCTTTTTCAGATGATGAATCCTCAACAACGTGCTTTCTTTTTCTGGAGAAATCAAAGAAGTATCAATCACACAAACACAACAAAATTGATGATAAACTATCCCCGAAAACAATGCATACTTTTTCAGTGGAGTCTAAACTTTTTTCTTCGATTTTTGTTTTATTATTAGCGCCAATTCTTCACTTCTGACAGTAAATGAGAAACACTCTATTAATACATAAAATTTTGATATAAATAGAAAACATAATAATGCAATGACAATTTCAGAATCTTACTCATCATCAGATCCACTTTCGCTTGCCGAAGAGGAATCCTCTACAATCTGCTTCTTCTTTTTGGATACCATTCTGGACAGCAAGAAACACCATAAAAATGACAAAACACACCCAAAAATATTACTTACTTTTTTGCTGTTCTGGTTGGTTATTTTTTTGTTTTTGTTGGTTCCACTGAGTCTTGTTTAGACTCAGACTCAGAGGAAATAGCAATATCACTCTCCGATGAAATGTCCTTCTTTTTTCTTTCTTTTCTTCCATTTTCATTCTCTTCAATTTTTTTTTCAATTATGCCCTCTTGACGATACCCTAAAATAGTTAAAACATTAGTTTACACCATATACATAAAACAAATACACCAAAATTAGAGAAACGATTCTATTCAGTTACCATATGACCGTCACTTTCAGATTTTGTCCAAGAACCTTCTAAAAACTTCTTTTTTCTCCTCAGATAACTCTTTAAAATTAACTTTCCTAGAAATAGGTCTCCTACAAATGCAGCAAAATAAGATCACCAATTACACTCTAATTCACTTAAAATACACCGAAATACCAGCGATATACACCTCAATTTATTTTTTGATCACACGAGATAATGAGCTCAAAATAATATATTACAAAGAATAGATTATAAAGAATGCAAGTATAAAGGTTTTGTGCAATCAATTACCAGATGTATTCAAGCTAAGTGCAGCTCCTATATTTTTGGGGTTGATGGTTAATTCACTGTGCCGGGTGTCCAATCTGTTTCTTACCACATTAAAGCTATATGCCAACTCCTTTAAGAGTTTTATGTGGCAAATTCATTAGAGGAATGTGCATCATACCATCAAATTCCAATTCCTGAACGATGGCTTTCTTTTTTTTCGCTCATGTGTTGGAACTTTTCATTCAATAGTCTTGTTGAGCATCTCAAATAAAAATTGAGTTGGTCTAAGATATATGTGGTTTGTAACTACCCATAATTTTGAAAATATAAATATAAATAAGTTATCATTCATTTTATAAATTGGTTTTTTTTATTTTAGAAATTATTTTATTATAAGTAATTAAATTAATTTTATAATTATTTGAATTCAATTAAGTTTAGATTCTTATATATATTTTTATTATGATGAAATATTTTACATAAATAAAATCATAATTTTAGTAATTTATAAATAAAGAAAATATATATATATATTGTAATTTGAGTAATCCATATTTTTAATTTAAAAATATTGTTTAGTTAATAATATTATTATTGAGCTCAATATCCACCGATATGAGTAAATATCAGTACTCTTCGGTGAACTTAGCATTGCTAATGATTCACCGTATATCTTTTATCATTACGTTACTAATGTCATTTATATTACTAACTCATATATATTATTAGTTATATTTTAATATATCCAATTTTTATAATTATTTGTTTAGGATATTTATAACTTGAATCGCTGACTCAGCAGCTTCAAACCATGACAAATGTCCCCTCCCTTGCCACTACACGATCATCACTTTATTCTTTTATTTTCATTCAGCTGAACCAAGAGGGAAAAGAGAGGGAGGGACAGTGAGTGAGAGAAGAGACTTTCCGTGGATGCCATGAACCATTGACGTTCGATTTCTTAAGATCCGTAACTCCAATAAAAAATCTAATTCGAAGTTACGAAGTTGATGGTGACGTAGCTCCCCTTCCACTTGAGTTCGGCCAATTGGAATTCTAGGAGGTACAGACGATTTCTGACATTTTCTTCTTTGGCAGCTCGGTCAATAATTAATTTTGTATTGAAAAAGTGATTTGATGTTATGATTGATTAATTTTTGAGTCTACGTTGAATTTCTGTGATATATTGATGTATTTGTGAAGTTCAAGACTTGGATGTGATGAAACCAGTAGGGACTTAACTGTTTTGTTTATTTTTGGGCTACAATATCATTGAGAATAAAGTATAAATTGGTGAGGTATGATGGCTGAGAGGTTAAATATAAAAGTTACGAAGAATCGGTAATCAAAAAACCTGAGAACTGATTAAAGCACAAGTAATATTTTAAGAGAAAAAGGTTAAGGATTTATATTTTGGTATAAAAGAAAGATAAGTAATTAAATTCTATTTTTGAAGGGTAACATTGTATTTGTATAGAAAAATCGAGGTACTATTTGTAATTATATGTTTTCGGGTATTTTGGGTAATAAATAAAATACAAGGGTAAAAATGGGTATTTTCTAAAAGTTTAAGGTTGATCTTATAAATATTGAGATAAGTGAGGTTTCAAATATAATTTTATAAAAATATTGGGTTAAAAATAAAATATTGAAAAGTTTGAAGTTTAAAACGTGGAAAATAAGAGTTTAAGAAAAAAAGCTTTACGAAGCTAAGTATTTTAAAGAAAAGATATAAATATCATTTATTTACCATTTAAATTATCTTATTTATATTATTGTTATCATTTTATTAAGAATATTTATGTCAGAGAAGAGCAAAAAGAATAACTCTTAAAAGCTTTAGAGGATGCAGTTGATTTAAGAATTTTATGATTCCTTTTGATAAGACATTAGGGAAAGACGAGGGAAGAATGTGAAATTGAATTATGATAAAGAATTAAAAGATTGAAGAAAAGAAGAGAGAAAGAAAAAAAGTAAGAAAATAAAAGAGAAAGATGAGAAAGAAAAGAAAAGAAAAAGAACAAAAAGAGACGGATGTATTAAGTAAAAGGATCTCTGCCATAGAAGAGTTAAGAGTAGTAGCGAGAAGGATGTATTAAGTAAAAGGATCTCTGCCACAGTAGCACAGATAGAAAAGAATGTATTAAATAAAGGGATCTCTACCGTAGTAAAGTAGAGAGCGAGGATTGAAAAGAAATTGAGTGATGTTGGGACTTAGTGCCGAGTGTCTAGTGAGGATGGCAATGCGTAACGCTCATTAGATACTATAGGGATGGCTCAGTGAGGACGGCGATGCGTAACGCTAACTGGAGACCAAAAGGAAGGTTCTTTCATGAGGACGGGGATGCGTAATGCTCATGGAGGGGACGTTGGCTGAGATAAGGATGGCGGTACGAAATGCTTATCTCAGGACCAGTGTCGAGAATCAGGCAACAAACCGACACATGAGCTCATTGCCTGTATAGGATTATACATGCATCTTACTTGTTTGCACATATTTGTTTGTGATTGTGTTTTCTATGATTGCATGTGCTTGTGATTGGATTCTATGTTCTGTAATTGCTAAGTTAGCTTATACTTTATTGACTAAGAACATAACAAAACGAACTTAACTTCTAACTCTGACCCTACTAAGAACTCTCCAGTTCTTATCCCCTATTTCCACCCCTTTCAGCTACTGGTGCGAAGGTTTAATGCGGAGCTACAGGAGCATAGAAGATTATGTTTACAAGTTGAGTTGTTAGATTTTGTTTTTCCCTCGTCGTTTATTATTTTTTTGTTTTTAGAGGGGATAGGACTTGTATTTTGAGAATCTTAAAATAAGTCTATGTATTTGATGCTATGTGAGAATATATATGCCTTTGTGATTCAGTGGTTTAAAATAAAGAATCTTCGTTTTCTTAATTAAAGATTTTGGTTCATATTTGAAAAGGCTCAATATTAAATAAAATATATTATGAAATTAAAGAAGTAGAGATAGGTGACGCTCGAACTTTTAGTACGATCATGAGGAGCTAAAAGTCAGAGTGTTACATTATGGTATCAGAGCAGTTCATTCCTGTTAGAGACTTGGGTATGTGGTGCACGAATTTGTGATCACTACAACTCAAAACAATCCCTAGTAATGGCTCCAAAGACTTGGTGCTCAATACCATGGCATAAACACAACTTCGCACAACTAACCAGCAAGTGCACTGGGTCGTCCAAGTAATAAACCTTACGCGAGTAAGGGTCGATCCCACGGAGATTGGTGGTACGAAGCAAGCTATGGTCACCTTGTAAATCTCAGTCAGGCAGACTCAAATGGGTATAGTGGTAAACGAATAAAGCAATAAGATAAAGATAGAGATACTTATGTATATCATTGGTGAGAGCTTCAGATAAGCGTATGAAGATGCCTTCCCTTCCGTCTCTCTGCTTTCCTACAGTCTTTATCCAATCCTTCTTACTCCTTTCCATGGCAAGCTTGTGTAGGGTTTCACCGTTGTCAATGGCTACCTCCCATCCTCTCATTGAAAGCGATTGCATATGCCCTGTCACAGTCATAGCGGAATTCATCTGTCGGTTCTCAATCAGGCCGGAATAGAATCCAGTGATTCTTTTGCGTCTGTCACTAACGCCCCGCCCTCAGGAGTTTGAAGCACGTCACAGTCATTCAATCATTGAATCCTACTCAGAATACCACAGACAAGGTTAGACCTTCCGGATTCTCTTGAATGCCGCCATCAGTTCTTGCCTATACCACGAAGACTCTGATCTCACAGAATGGCTGGCTCGTTTGTCAGGCGAGCACTCGGTTGTCAGGCGATCAACCATGCATCGTGCAATCAGAAATCCAAGAGATAAACACTAGGGCCTCGAATGCTTGTAGAACAAGAATGGTTGTCAGTCACCTTGTTCATAGGTGAGAATGATGATGAGTGTCACGGATCATCACATTCATCAAGTTGAAGAACAAGTGATATCTTGGACAAAGAACAAGCGGAATTGAATAGAAGAACAATAGTAATTGCATTAATACTCGAGGTACAGCAGAGCTCCACACCTTAATCTATGGTGTGTAGAAACTCCACCGTTGAAAATACATAAGAATAAGGTCTAGGCATGGCCGTGAGGCCAGCCTCCCAAATGATCTAAGATAGCATAAAATTAGAAGATAGCTACCCAGATTTTGTACAAATACAAGAGTAAAAGGTCCTACTTATAGAAAACTAGTAGCCTAGGGTGTACAGAGATGAGTAAATGACATAAAAATCCACTTCCGGGCCCACTTGGTGTGTGCTTGGGCTGAGCAATGAAGCATTTTCGTGTAGAGACTTGTCTTGGAGTTAAACGCCAGCTTTTATGCCAGTTTGGGCGTTTAACTCCCATTTAGGTGCCAGTTCCGGCGTTTAACGCTGGAATTTCTTGAGGTGACTTTGAACGCCGATTTGGGCCATCAAATCTTGGGCAAAGTATGGATTATCATATATTGCTGGAAAGCCCAGGATGTCTACTTTCCAACGCCGTTAAGAGCGCGCCAATTGGGCTTCTGTAGCTCCAGAAAATCCACTTCGAGTGCAGGGAGGTCAGAATCCAACAGCATCTGCAGTCCTTTTCAGTCTCTGAATCAGATTTTTGCTCAGAACCTTCAATTTCAGCCAGAAAATACCTGAAATCACAGAAAAACACACAAACTCATAGTAAAGTCCAGAAAAGTGAATTTTAACTAAAAACTAATAAAAATATACTAAAAACTAACTAGATCATACTAAAAACATACTAAAAACAATGCCAAAAAGTGTACAAATTATCCGCTCATCAGTATGGACTGACTATGCTTCATTACATAATCTGAGTGTCTATCATGCTTAGTGACTTGTTCTGATAACAAGAGTTTAGATTTTATATGCATGACTGTCTGTTGATTAACGTTGTTAGCTTACCATTGCATACCTCATAGTTGTAAGTCAGGCTAACTTAATACTAATGATTTATATATATGGAAATACTAACGGGTTATCATAAACGAAATAAAAGTAATAGGTAATGCGAATCACGAGGTTTTGGGGACGTAGAGGTTATTTTTAAAGGTTTACTCCATTTTGAAGTATGATCTTTGTTCGTGCCACGTAACTTAGTGCTCTATTTTCCTCTTTTATCATTTGCATTGAAGTTTCTTTCTTTAGATTTTCCTTTTGGGATATGATTTGACTATATTTCAACCATTCTTTATTGCTCTTGTATAACTCTGCTCGATTGCAATCCTAACTATTCACTTGATACATTTGAAATACTCATGCTTGATATTACTCATATTCCTCTTTATGAACCTTGTATTCTTTGATCTAGCTTTGAACTTGGTTTCTTATAATAATGATTCTTCAGCATTTGAAGATGTTAGATGTTCTTTCTTGATTAGTTTGCACCAAAACATGTACTCTTACCGTGCCACGTGATAGGCGTACTATTTATTCATTTATTTTTCATCTCTTTTGTCCCTTGTTTCAATTTTTTTGAAACCAGATTTGATTATCCATCTTTATTAATATTTGTACACTTCTTCATAAATCCTTTACCCTTCGATCTAATTTTGAATTAATTTTGACGCAACGCATAATTCTCAAAATCTTCCTTTATTTTATATTCCTTTGATTAAGTTTGAGTTTATTTATGCCATGGGCAATTTCTGGATATGACAAGCAATACGTTAGTTCTGCGGAATACAGTTGTCACGAAAAATAGACTGTTCTCTTAGTCGAGATGGCTTAAAGAAAATAGATCGCTTGCAGATGTATCCTTTCCAAACTTTTATCTTTGGCATTGCTTAGATTCTTCTTCAAGCATCTTGCATCCTTTGATCTTGAGCTAGATTTGGGGCAATAATCAAATTTTAATTCTTCAAAAATATTGTCATTGACTTTGGTTATCTATATTTGTGAACCTGGTAAATTAGCTTGAATTTTCTTCGACTTATTCTGTTACCTTTTCTTTTATTGTTCCTATCCAAGTTCCTTCTCTCATATTCTTCCTTACGGTACAATTTAACTCTCTTTCTAATGGATTTCATATTTTTTGCACTTTTATTTGATTAGATTCTACTCATCTTTTCAAATTTTGGTAACTATTATCCGTGATGTTCAACCTTTTTTTCTGAATTTTGGATTTCTTTGTTCAAACTTGAGCTTATTTGTTAAAAATACAAGTCCTTGGATTCTAAGTTTAATTTGCATTAAACCTATCATACAACCTCTGCACCACACTACACTTTTTCAAATATTTTCACACGATACGATTTTCCTCATGTTTGAAAACTGAACATGTGAAATCTTTCTGTTTTTCTTTGACATGTTTGAAAGAAAAGTTTGTATGAATCTTTTTCATCTTCTATCAATTTTCGAGGGCAAATATTTTTGTAAGGTGGGTAGAATGTAACGATCCACAATTTTAAAAATATAAATATAAATAAGTTATCATTCATTTTATAAATTGGAGTTCTTTATTTTAGAAATTATTTTGTTATAAGTAATTAAATTAATTTTATAACTATTTGAGTTCAATTAAATTTAGATTCTTATATATATTTTTATTATGATGAAATATTTTATATAATTAAAACTATAATTTTAGTAATTTATAAATAAAGAAAATTATATATATATATTTTAATTTGAGTAATTTATATTTTTAATTTAAAAATAATGTTTACTTAACAATATTATTATCGAGCTCAATATCCGCCGATATGAGTAAATATCGGTACTCTTCGGTGAACTTAACTTTACTAATGTTTCATCGTATATCTTTTATCATTATATTACTAATGTCATTTATATTAGTAACTTATATATATATATATATATATATATATATATATATATATATATATATATATATATTATTACTTGTGTTTTAATATATCGAGTTTTCATAATTATCCATTTAGGATATTTATAACTTGAATCGCTGACTTAGCAGCTTCAAACCATGACAATTGTCCCATCCCTTGCCACTACACGATCATCACTTTATTCTTTTATTTCCATTCAGTTGAACCAAGAGGGAAAAGAGAGGGAGGGACTGTGAGTGAGAGAAGAGAGATTCCGTGGATGCCATGAACCTTTGACGTTCGATTTCTTAAGATCCGTAACTCCAATAAAAAATCTAATCCGAAGTTACGAAGTTGATGGTGACGTAGCTCCCCTTCCACTTGAGTTCGGCCAATTAGAGTTCTACGAGGTACAGACGATTTCTGACATTTTCTTTTTTGGCAGCTAGATCAATGATTAAATTTGTATTGAAAAAGTGATTTGATGTTATGATTGATTAATTTTTGAGTCTACGTTGAATTTCTGTGATATATTGATGTATTTGTGAAGTTCAAGGCTTGGATGTGATGAAACCAATAGGGACTTAACTGTTTTGTTGACTTTTGGGCTACAATATCGTTGAGAATAAAGTATAAATTGGTGAGGTATGATGGCTGAGAGGTTAGATTTAAAAGTTACGAAGAATCGATAATCAAAAAACCTGAGAATTGATTAAAGCACAAGTAATATTTTAAGAGAAAAAGGTTAAGGATTTATGTTTTGGTATAAAAGAAAGATTAGTAATTAAATTCTATTTTTGAAGGGTAACATTGTATTTGAATAGAAAAATCGAGGTACTATTTGTAATTATAAGTTTTCGGGTAATTTGGGTAATAAATAAAGTACAAGAGTAAAAATTAGTATTTTCTAAAAGTTTAGGGTTGATTCTATAAATATTGAGATAAGTGAGGTTTCAAATATAATTTTATAAAAATATTGGGTTAAAAATAAAATATTGAAAAGTTTGAAGCTTAAAACGTGGAAAATAAGAGTTTAAGAAAAAAAACTTTACGAAGTTAAGTATTTTAAAGAAAAGCTATAAATATAATTTATTTACCATTTAAATTATCTTATTTATATTATTATTATCATTTTATTAAGAATATTTATGTCAGAGAAGAGCAAAAAGAATAACTCTTAAAAGCTTTAGAGGATGCAGTTGATTTAAGAATTTTATGATTCCTTTTGATAAGACATTAGGGAAAGACGAGGGAAGAATGTGAAATTGAATTATGATAAAGAATTAAAATATTGAAGAAAAGAAGAGAGAAAGAAAAAAAGTAAGAAAATAAAAGAGAAAGATGAGAAAGAAAAGAAAAGAAAAAGAACAAAAAGAGATGGATGTATTAAGTAAAAGGATCTCTGCAACAGAAGAGTTCAGAGTAGTAGTGAGAAGGATGTATTAAGTAAAAGGATCTTTGCCACAGTAGCACAGATAGAAAAGAAGGTATTAAATAAAGGGATCTCTACCGTAGTAAAGTAGAGAGCGAGGATTGAAAAGAAATTGAGTGATGTTGGGCCTTAGTGCCGAGTGTCTATTGAGGATGGCAATGCGTAACGCTCATTAGATACTATAGGGATGGCTCAGTGAGGACGGCGATGCGTAACGCTCACTGGAGACCAAAAGGAAGGTTCTCTCATGAGGACGGGGATGCGTAATGCTCATGGAGGGGACGTTGGCTGAGATAAGGACGGCGGTACAAAATGCTTATCTCAGGACCAGTGTCGAGAATCAGGCAACAAACCAACACATGAGCTCATTGCCTGTATAGGATTATACATGCATCTTACTTGTTTGCACATATTTGTTTGTGATTGTGTTTTCTATGATTGCATGTGCTTGTGATTGGATTCTATGTTCTGTAATTACTGAGTTAGCTTATACTTTATTGACTAAGAACATAACAAAGCGAACTTAACTTCTAACCCCGACCCTACTAATAACTCTCTAGTTCTAATCCCCTATTTCCACCCCTTTCAGCTACTGGTGCGAAGGTTTAATGCAGAGCTACAGGAGCATAGAAGATTATATTTACAAGTTGAGTTGTTAGATTTTGTTTTTCCCTCGTCGTTTATTGTTTTTTGTTTTTAGAGGGGACATGACTTGTATTTTGAGAATCTTAAAATAAGTCTATGTATTTAATGCTATGTGAGTATATATATGCCTTTGTGATTAAGTGGTTTAAAATAAAGAATCTTCGTTTTCTTAATTAAATATTTTGGTTCATATTTGAGAAGGATCAATATTAAAAAAAATATAGTATGAAATTAAAGGAGTAGAGATAGGTGATGCTCGAACTTTTAGTACAATCATGAGGAGCTAAAAGTCAGAGTGTTACATTATGGTATCAGAGCAGTTCATTCCTGTTAGAGACTTGGGAATGGACTGCTATGCTTCACTACATAATCTGAGTGTCTATCATGCTTAGTGACTTGTTCTGATAACAAGAGTTTAGATTTTATATGCATGACTGTATGTTGATTAACGTTGTTAGCTTACCATTGCATACCTCATAGTTGTAAGTCAGGCTAACTTAATACTAATGATTTATATATATGAAAATACTAACGGGTTATCATAGACGAAATAAAAGTAATAGATAATGCGAATCACGAGGTTTTGGGGACGTAGAGGTTATTTTTAAGGGTTTACTCCATTTTGAAGTATGATCTTTGTTCGTGCCACGTAACTTAGTGCTCTATTTTCCTCTTTTATCATTTGCATTGAAGTTTCTTTCTTTAGATTTTCCTTTTGGGATATGATTTGACTATATTTCAACCATTCACTTGATACATTTGAAATACTCATCCTTGATATTACTCATATTTCTCTTTATGAACCATATATTCTTTGATCTGGCTTTGAACTTGGTTTCTTATAATAATGATTCTTCAGCATTTGAAGATGTTAGATGTTCTTTCTTGATTAGTTTGCAACAAAACATGTACTCTTACCGTGCCACGTGATAGGCGTACTATTTATTCATTTATTTTTCATCTCTTTCGTCCCTTGTTTCAATTTTTTTGAAACCAAATTTGATTATCCATCTTTATCAATATTTGTACACTTCTTCATAAATCCTTTACCCTTCGATCTAATTTTGAATTAATTTTGACGCAACGCATAATTCTCAAAATCTTCCTTTATTTTATATTCCTTTGATTAAGTTTGAGTTTATTTATGCCATGGGCAATTTCTGAATATGACAAGCAATACGTTAGTTCTGCGAAATATGGTTGTCACGAAAAATAGACTGTTCTCTTAGTCGAGATGGCTTAAAGAAAATAGATCGCTTGCAGATGTATCCTTTCTGAAATTTTATCTTTGCCATTGCTTAGATTCTTCTTCAAGCATCTTGCACCCTTTGATCTTGAGCTAGATTTAGGGCAATAATCAAATTTTAATTCTTCAAAAATGTTGTCATTGACTTTGGTTATCTATATTTGTGAACTTGGTAAATTAGTTTGAATTTTCTTCGACTTATTCTGTTACTTTTTCTTTTATTGTTCCTATCCAAGTTCCTTCTCTCATATTCTTTCTTACGGTACAATTTAACTCTCTTTCTAACGGATTTCGTATTTTGTGCACTTCCATTTGATGAGATTCTACTCATCTGTTCAAATTCTGGTAACTATTTTCCGTGATGTTCAACCTTTTTTCTGAATTTCGGATTTCTTTGTTCAAACTTGAGCTTATTTGTTAAAATTACAAGTCCTTGGATTCTAAGTTTAATTTGTATTAAACCTATCATACAACCTCTGCACCACACTACACTTGTTCAAATATTTTCACATGATACTATTTTCCTCATGTTTGAAAATTGAACATGTAAAATCTTTCTGTTTTTCTTTGACATGTTTGAAAGAGAAGTTAGTATGAATCTTTTTCATCTTCTATCAATTTTCGAGGGCAAAAATTTTTGTTAGGTGGGTAGAATGTAACGACTCACAATTTTAAAAATATAAATATAAATAAGTTATCATCCATTTTATAAATTGGAGTTCTTTATTTTAGAAATTATTTTATTATAAGTATTAAATTAATTTTATAACTATTTGAGTTCAATTAAATTTAGATTCTTATATATATTTTTATTATGATGAAATATTTTATATAATTAAAACTATAATTTTAGTAATTTATAAATAAAGAAAATTATATATATATATATATTAATTTGAGTAATTTATATTTTTAATTTAAAAATAATGTTTACTTAACAATATTATTATCGAGCTCAATATCCGCCGATATGAGTAAATATCGGTACTCTTCGGTGAACTTAACTTTACTAATGTTTCATCGTATATCTTTTTTTATTATATTACTAATGTCATTTATATTAGTAACTTATATATATTATTACTTGTGTTTTAATATATCGAGTTTTCATAATTATCCATTTAGGATATTTATAACTTGAATCGCTGACTTAGCAGCTTCAAACCATGACAAATGTCCCCTCCCTTGCCACTACACGATCATCACTTTATTCTTTTATTTCCATTCAGCTGAACCAAGAGGGAAAAGAGAGGGAGGGACCGTGAGTGAGAGAAGAGAGATTCCGTGGATGCCATGAACCTTTGACGTTCGATTTCTTGAGATCCGTAACTCCAATAAAAAATCTAATCCGACCGGAGTGTTCGTATCTTTCTCTTCTACGTGTTGGTGTCATTTATATTTGGTAGAAATTGATGGTGACGTAGCTCCCCTTCCACTTGAGTTCGGCCAATTAGAGTTCTAGGAGGTACATATGATTTATGACGTTTTTTTCTTTGGCAGCTCGGTCAGAAGCTTCTTCAGAGTTTCGAGTATTTTGATTTCATACGGAGGTAGGATTTTGGTAACTTATCAATGATTAAATTTGTATTAAATAAGTGATTTGATATTGTGATTGATTATTGATTGATTTTATGTTAAATTTCTGTGATATATTATGTATTTGTGAAGTTCATGGCTTGACTGTGATGAAACCAGCAGGGTGTAACACCCTATCTTTTAGCACCTCATGATCGTACAAAAAGTCTGAACATTACTTACCTCTAAATATTTTTATTCTATACTATTTTCTTAATAAATCAAAAATCAAATAATGGAACCTCTCAAATCCAATCTTTTTCAAAATAATATTTCAAACAAAGTCTTAAATTTTATGACAAAATTTCAGCAGCATCTCCCCTAAAACTCGGAATTTGCCACCCTTCTCGAGTCCCATCCCAACCAATTCTCAAATTCTCTCAAATTGTTTTCAATAAATCAAAACCATTTCTAATAAAAAAAAGAAATTATAAAATTAAACCAATAAAAAATCCAACTGCTTCCAAAATCAAACCATTTTCAGATCTTAAAGCATGTCATCAATTCATTTCTTATTAAATCTCAATGTCATCATCAAATCTCACCAATTCCACTTGATTACCAACAACATTTCAGCCCTAAATTCATCAAAATAATTCGGTTCTTGGCTACACTTAAACTGACCAAACCCCAAACTAATTTCAATATATCACAAAAATTCAACATAAATTCAGTCAAATTCAATCAATAATCAATGAAACAAACATTCACTTATCAAATTCACATTTAATTATTATAAAGTTACCAAAACCCTACCTTCGTGTGAAATCAAAATACTCGAGGCTACGGAGAAGTTTTCTGACCGAGCTTCCTGGTGCACGAAATTGTGATCTCAATGGTGCCAACAACTTGGTACACACAATTGTAATCTCAACTCTTTTTCACAACTTCGCACAACTAACCTGCAAATGCACTGGGTTGTCCAAGTAATAAACCTTACGTGAGTAAGGGTCGATCCCACGGAGATTGACAGCTTGAAGCAAGCTATGGTCATCTTGTAAATCTCAGTCAGACGGATTCAAATGGTTATGGAGTTTTAATAATTTAAAAGATAAATAAGCATAAAATAAAGATAGAGATACTTATGTAATTCATTGGTGGGAATTTCAGATAAGTGTATGGAGATACATTGTTCCTTCTGAATCTCTGCTTTTCTACTGCCTTCATCCAATCCTTCATATTCCTTTCTATGGCAAGTTGTATGTTGGGTGTCACCGTTGTCAATGGCTACTTTCCGTCCTCTCAGTGAAAATGGTCCTCTATAGTTTCTGTACGGCTAATCAACTGTCAGATTGCTTGTCTCGGATGAAAAATACCATGCACAGATATCGTATGGCTAATCAGCTGTTGGTTCTTGATCGTGTAGGAATAGGATTTACTATCTTTTTGCATCTATCACTACGCCCTACAGTCACGAGTTTGAAGGTCGTCACAGTCATCCCATCCCAGATCCTACTCGGAATACCACAGACAAGGTTTAGACTTTCCGGATCTCATGAATGCTGCCAATAGATTCTAGCCTATACCACAAAGATTCAAATCTCGAATTTAGATGCCCCATTGTCAAATGAGGGTCGATGTGAATCGTTGATTAGAAACCCAAGAGATATACATTCAAGCTTGTTTTCATGTAGAACAGAAGTGGTTGTCAATCACACGTTCATAAGTGAGAATGGTGATGAGTGTCACATAATCATCACATTCGTCATGTTCTTGTGTGCGAATGGATATCTTAGAATAATAATAAGCATGAATTGAATAGAAGAACAATAGTACTTTGCATTAATACTCGAGGAACAGCAGAGCTCCACACCTTAATCTATGGTGTGTAGAAACTCCATTGTTGAAAATACATAAGTGGAAATAGGGTAGGCATGGCCGAATGGCCAGCCTCCCAAAATGTGAACAATGGTCCAAATATGTTCAAAAAGCACTAAGATGTCTAATACAATAGTAAAAAGTTCTATTTATACTAAACTAGTTACTAGGGTTACAGAAATAAGTAAATGATGCAGAAATCCACTTCCGGGCCCACTCGGTGTGTGCTTGGGCTGAGCATTGAAGCTTTCACGTGTAGAGGCCTTCCTTGGAGTTAAACACCAGTTTGTAACTTATTTCTGGTGTTTGACTCTAGCTTGCAACTTGTTTCTGGCGTTTAACGCCAGAATAGGGCATAAAGCTGGCGTTGAACGCTGGTGCACGAAATTGCAATAACACTTTTGCAATCCCGCACAACTAACCAGCAAGTACACTGGGTCGTCCAAGTAATACCTTGCGTGAGCAAGGGTCGATCCCACGGAGATTGTCGGCTTGAAGCAAGCTATGGTTATCTTGTAAATCTTAGTCAGGATATCAGAAATTATCAGGATTGATTGTGAAAAGCAAAAGAACATGAAATAAGTACTTGTTTTGCAGTAATGGAGAATAGGTTGAGGCTTTGGAGATGCTCCATCTTCTGAAAATCTGCTTTCCTACTGTCTTCTTCATCAAACACGCAAGGCTCCTTCCATGGCAAGCTGTATGTAGGGTTTCACCGTTGTCAATGGCTACCTCCCATCCTCTCAGTGAAAATGTTCCTATGCTCTGTCACAGCATAGCTAATCAGCTGTCGGTTCTCGGTCAGGCCGGAATAGAATCCATCGATCCTTTTGCGTCTGTCACTAACGCCCCGCCTGCTAGGAGTTTGAAGCACGTCACAGTCATTCAATCATTGAATCCTACTCAGAATACCACAGACAAGGTTTAGACCTTCCAGATTCTCTTGAATGCCGCCATCAGTTCTAGCTTATACCACGAAGATTCTGGTTAAGGAATCCAAGAGATATCTACTCAATCTAAAGTAGAACAGAGGTGGTTGTCAGGCACATGTTCATAGTTGAGAATGATGATGAGTGTCACGGATCATCACATTCATCCGGGTTAAGAGCAAGTGATATCTTAGAATGGAAGCAAGCATGATTGAATAAGAAACATTAGTAATTGCATTAATCCATCAAGACACAGCAGAGCTCCTCACCCCCAACCATGGGGTTTAGAGACTCATGCCGTGGAATGTACACAAAGAAACGTGTAAAATGTCATGAGGTACAGATACAATGTCAAAAGATCCTATTAATAGTAAACTAGTATCCTAAGGTTTACAGAAATGAGTAAATGACAGAAAAATCCACTTCCGGGCCCACTTGGTGTGTGCTTGGGCTGAGCATTGAAGCATTTTCGTGTAGAGACCTTTTCTGGAGTTAAACGCCAGCTTTCATGCCAGTTTGGGCGTTTAACTCCAAGTTTTATGCCAGTTCCGGCGTTTAACGCTGGAATTTCTGAGGGTGATTTGCCACGCCGGTTTGGGCCATCAAATCTTGGGCAAAGTATGGACTATCATATATTGCTGGAAAGCCCAGGATGTCTACTTTCCAACGCCGTTGAGAGCGCGCCAATTCGGCTTCTGTAGCTCCAGAAAATCCACTTTGAGTGCAGGGAGGTCAGAATCCAACAGCATCTGCAGTCATTTTCAGTCTCTGAATCAGATTTTTGCTCAGAACCTTCAATTTCAGTCAGAAAATACCTGAAATCATAGAAAAACACACAAACTCATAGTAAAGTCCAGAAAAGTGAATTTTAACTAAAAACCACTAAAAATATACTAAAAACTAACTAAAAGATACTAAAATCATACTAAAAACAATGCCAAAAAGGGTACAAATTATCCGCTCATCACAACACCAAACTTAAATTGTTGCTTGTCCCCAAGCAACTGAAAATCAAAATAGAATAAAAAGAAGAGAATATACTATAGACTCCAAAATATCAAAGAAACATAGTTCCAATTAGATGAGCGGGACTAGTAGCTTTTTGCCTCCGAACAGTTTTGGCATCTCACTCTATCCTTTGAAGTCCAGAATGATTGGCATCTATGAGAACTCAGAACTCAGATAGTGTTATTGATTCTCCTAGTTAAGTATAATGATTCTTGAACATAGCTAGTGTATGAGTCTTGGCTGTGGCCCAAAGCACTCTGTCTTCCAGTATTACCACCGGATACATACATGCCACAGACACATAATTGGGTGAACCTTTTCAGATTGTGACTCAGCTTTGCTAGAGTCCCCAATTAGAGGTGTCCAGGGTTCTTAAGCACACTCTTTTTGCCTTGGATCACAACTTTTATTTCTTTCTTTTTCTCTTTTTTTTTTCGAAATTTTTTTTTTGAGTACTGCTTTTTCTTGCTTCAAGAATCAATTTGATGATTTTTCAGATCCTCAATAACAGTTCTCTTTCTCCTCATTCTTTCAAGAGCCAACAATTTTAACATTCTCAAAACAACAAATTCAAAAGACATATGCACTGTTCAAGCATTCATTCAGAAAAGCAAAAAGTATTGTCACCACATCAAACTAATTCAACTAGTTCCAGAGATAAATTCGAAATCCTGTACTTCTTGTTCTTTTGTGATTAAAGCATTTTTCATTTAAGAGAGGTGATAGATTCATAGGACATTCATATCTTTAAGGCATGAACTTTGAATTTTATTAATTATGAATTAAGAACAAGACTCAAAAATAGATATAAGATTAGACTAGAAAATAAAAAAAAACGCAAAAATAGGCTCCTAATGATAGAGGTTTTCACAGAGTTAGGACTCAACAACCTTGATTTTGAGAAGTGGATGCTCCCTCAGCTTGAGAGGAGAGCTTTTGGCGTTTCATCTCTTGGAGTTCACGCCCCTGCTTCTCTTGCTCCTTCAGCAATTTGCAGAGCATGCAGTTCTGATTCTGCTGTTCTTCCTTAAGTTGCTCCATAGTTTCTTGCAACTTGGTGATAGATGCTTCTAGGCTGGCCCAGTAGCCAATTTCAGGAAATTCAGGGAGGAACTCCTGCGCCCTCCTTTTGATAGAGTTTTCTTGCACTTGTCCTTCCATTGACTTCTTGGTGATTGGATGCTCAATGGGTATGAATTCATCTACTCCCATCTTCACCCCAGCCTCTTTACAGAGCAAGGAGATTAAGCTTGGGTAAGCCAGTTTGGCTTCAGTGGAATTTTTATTTGCAATTGTGTAGATCTCACAGGCAATCACATGATGAACCTCCACTTCTTTTCCAAGCATAATGCAATGAATCATCACTGCTCTCTTGATGGTAACCTCAGAACGGTTGCTAGTGGGCAATATGGAACGCCCAATAAAGTCTAGCCAACCTCTTGCAATTGGTTTGAGGTCTCCCCTCTTGAGTTGGTTTGGGACACCCTTAGAATTGGTTATCCACTTAGTTCCAGGGAGGCATATGTCCTCTAGAACTTGATCCAACCCTTTATCTACTCTCACCATCCTCCTATTAAAGGAGTTAGGATCATCTTGCAGTTGAGGTAACTTGAAGATTTCTCTTATTTTTTCCAGATGGAAGTACATAACTTTCCCTCTGACCATGGTTCTATAGGTATGGTAAGCGGTTCCAGTCATTCTCTGCTTATCTGTCAGCCACAGATTTGAGTAGAATTCCTGAACCATGTTCCTTCCAACCTTTGTCTCAGGATTGGTTAGAACTTCCCATCCTTTGTTTCGAATTTGCTCTTGGATCCCCGGATATTCATCTTCTTTCAGATCAAATTTTACTTCCGGGATCACTGACCTCAGACCCATTATTTTGTGATAATGGTCTTCATGTTCTTTGGTTAAGAACTTCTCTTGATTCCAAAGATTCTTTGGATTATTCTCTTTCTTGCCTCTTAAATTGGTTTGTTTTCCCTTAGGAGCCATGATATTGATGAATCTTGGCTTAGTGATCACGGAAAAGCACACCAAACTTAGAGGTTTGCTTGTCCTCAAGCAAAAGAAAGGAAGGAAGAGAGAGGGAGGAAGAGGAAATTCGAATGGTGTGGTGGAAAGAGGGAGCCAAACGTGTATTTATAAGGTGGGGAGGGGAGTTTTCGAAAAAAAAGAGAGAAATTTGAAAGGAGATTTGAGAAGATATGGAAAGAAATTGAGAAAAGGGTGAAATTTTTGAACAATGTTTGTAATTGATTTGAAATAAATTTGAAGAATGGTTTTGATTTTTGAAGATTTGAAAGTGAATGATGAATGATTGAAGTGTGATTTTGTAGAAAAGTATGGGTAAGAAAAGGAAAGTTTGAAAAAAATTTGATTTGAAAACAAAATTGCGGTCCCCCCACCTTGCTGGCGTTAAACGCCCAGAATGGTACCCATTCTGGCGTTTAACGCCCAAAATGCCCCTTACTGGCGTTTTTTCGCCAGTAAGCTCATTTTCTCTGCTTTCTGAGCTGAATCCTTTTGTAACTCTGTGAATTCCTTCATTTTTGATACTTGCCTCTGTAAGAACTAATCATATAACCTCCTAATGACTGGGTTGCCTCCCAGCAAGCGCTTCTTTACTGTCTTTAGCTGGACCTTTACTGAGAATCACTCAAGTCTCAGTTTTGAGCATTCCTGCTCAAAATTGCTCTCAAGATAATGCTTGATTCTCTGTCCATTAACAATGAACTTTTTGTCAGAATCAATATCTTGAAGCTCAACATATCCATATGGTGACACTCCTGTGATCACATACGGACCCCTCCACCGGGATTTGAGTTTTCCTGGGAACAATTTGAGCCTGGAGTTGAAGAGCAGAACTTTTTGTCCTGGCTCAAAGACTCTGGTTGACAATTTCTTGTCATGCCACTTCTTTGCCTTTTCCTTATAAATTTTTGCATTTTCAAAGGCTTTGAGCCTAAACTCCTCTAGCTCATTTAACTGGAGCAATCTTTTTTCACCAGCTAACTGAGCATCCATGTTTAGGAATCTGGTTGCCCAGTAGGCTTTATGTTCCAGTTCCACAGGCAAATGACAGGCCTTCCCATACACCAGTTGGTATGGAGAGGTTCCTATAGGATTCTTGAATGCTGTTCTGTATGCCCACAGAGCATCATCCAAGCTCTTTGCCCAATCCTTTCTTCGGGCTATCACAGTCCGTTCTAGGATTCTTTTTAGCTCTCTGTTAGAGACTTCAGCTTGCCCATTTGTCTGTGGATGATACGGAGTTGCCACTTTATGGCTGATTCCATATCTAACCATAGCAGAGTATAGCTGTTTGTTGTAGAAATGAGAGCCCCCATCACTGATTAGTACTCTGGGAACACCAAATCTGCTGAAGATGTGTTTCTGGAGGAATTTTAGCACGGTCTTGGTATCATTAGTGGGTGTAGCAATTGCTTCTACCCACTTAGATACATAGTCTACCGCCACCAGAATGTAAGTGTTTGAGTATGATGGTGGGAATGGCCCCATGAAGTCAATTCCCCATACATCAAACAATTCTATCTCTAATATCCCTTGTTGAGGCATGGCATATCCGTGAGGCAGGTTACCAGCTCTTTGGCAACTGTCACAGTTATGCACAAACTCTCGGGAATCTTTATAGAGAGTAGGCCAGTAGAAGCCACACTGGAGGACTTTAGTGGCTGTTCGCTCACTTCCAAAATGTCCTCCATACTGTGATCCATGGCAATGCCATAAGATCCTTTGTGCTTCTTCTCTGGGTACACATCTGCGGATCACTCCGTCAGCACATCTCTTAAAGAGATATGGTTCATCCCAGAGATAGTACTTGGCATCTGAAAGCAATTTCTTTCTTTGCACACTGCTGTACTCCTTGGGTATGAACCTCACAGCTTTATAATTTGCAATATCTGCAAACCATGGAGCTTCCTGAATGGCAAAGAGTTGCTCATCTGGGAAAGTGGTGCGCGAAATTGTGAACAATACTTTTTCACAACTCAAATAATCCCCGGTAATGGCTCCAAGAACTTGGTGCGCTCAATACCATGGCATTACACAACTTCGCACAACTAACCAGCAAGTGCACTGGGTCGTCCAAGTAATAAACCTTACGTGAGTAAGGGTCGATCCCACGGAGATTGTTAGTATTGAAGCAAGCTATGGTCATCTTGTAAATCTTAGTCAGGCAAACTCAGATGTGTATGATGATGAACGAAAATAACATAGAAGATAAGGATAGAGATACTTATGTAATTCATTGGTGTAAGAGCTTCAGACAAGTGTATGAAGATGCCTTCCCTTCTGTCTCTCTGCTTTCCTAATGCCTTCATCCAATCCTCTCTTACTCCTTTCCATGGCAAGCTCGTGTAAGGTTTCACTGTTGTCAGCAGCTACCTCCCATCCGCGCAGTGAAAGCTAATGCACACACTCTGTCACAGTGCTGCCAATCACCGGTTTGGTTCCCTCCCCTACCGGAATAGAATAACTCTTTTGCGTTTGTCACTAACGCCCAGTAGGTTACAGGTTTGAAGCACGTCACAGTCATTCAATCATTGAATCCTACTCAGAATACCACAGACAAGGTTAGACCTTCCGGATTCTCTTGAATGCTGCCATCAGGTCCTGCCTATACCACGAAGATTCCGAAGAATCCAAGAGATATTCACTAAGCCTCAGATGCTTGTAGAACAAGAATGGTTGTCAGTCACCTTGTTCATGGGTGAGAGTGGTGATGGGCGTCAATCATCACCTTCATCATGTTGAAGAACAAGTGATATCTTGGTAAAAGAACAAGCGGAATTGAATGGAAGAACAATAGTAATTGCATTAATACTCGAGGTACAGCAGAGCTCCACACCTTAATCTATGGTGTGTAGAAACTCCACCGTTGAAAATACATAAGAACAAGGTCTAGGCATGCCCGAATGGCCAGCCTCCCAATGATCTAAGATAGCATAAAACTCAAAGATAGCTACCAAGATGTGTGTCTAATACAATAGTAAAAGGTCCTACTTATAGAAAACTAGTACATAGATGAGTAAATGACATAAAAATCCACTTCCGGGCCCACTTGGTGTGTGCTTGGGCTGAGCAATGAAGAAATTTCGTGTAGAGACTCTCCTGGAGTTAAACGCCAGCTTTGGTGCCAGTTGGGCGTTTAACTCCCATTTGGGTGCCAGTTCCAGCGTTTAACGCTGGGATTTCTTGAGGTGACTTTGAACGCCGGTTTGGGCCATCAAATCTTGGGCAAAGTATGGACTATTATATATTGCTGGAAAGCCCAGGATGTCTACTTTCCAACGCCGTTGAGAGCGCGCCAATTGGGCTTCTGTAGCTCCAGAAAATCCGCTTCGAGTGCAGGGAGGTCAGAATCCAACAGCATCTGCAGTCCTTTTGAGTCTCTGGATCAGATTTTTGCTCAGGTCCCTCAATTTCAGCCAGAAAATACCTGAAATCACAGAAAAACACACAAACTCATAGTAAAGTCCAGAAAAGTGAATTTTAACTAAAAACTAATAAAATATACTAAAAACTAACTAGATCATATCAAAAACATACTAAAACAATGCCAAAAAGTATACAAATCATCCGCTCATAACAACACCAAACTTAAATTGTTGCTTGTCCCAAGAAACTGAAAATCAAATAAGATAAAAGGAAGAGAATATGCAATGAATTCCAAAAACATCTGTGAAGATCAGTATTAATTAGATGAGCGGGGCTTTTAACTTTTGCCTTTGAACAGTTTTGGCATCTCAATCTATCCTTTGAAATTCAGAATGGTTGGCTTCTTTAGGAACTTAGAATCCAGATAGTGTTAATGATTCTCCTAGTAAAGTATGATGATTCTTGAACATAGCTTTTTATTGAGTCTTGGCTGTGGCCCAAAGCACTCTGTCTCTCCAGTATTACCACCGGATACATACATGCCACAGACACATAATTGGGTGAACCTTTTCAGATTGTGACTTAGCTTTGCTAAAGTCCCCAATTAGAGGTGTCCAGGGTTCTTAAGCACACTCTTATTTGCCTTGGATCACAACTCTTATTATTATTATTTTTTTTTTTCGTTTTCTCTCTTTTTTTTTTCTTTTTTTTTTTTGAATAGCAATGCTTTTTATTGCTTCAAGAATCATTTTATTGATTTTTCAGATCCTCAATAACATGTCTCCTTTTCATCATTCTTTCAAGAGCCAACATTCATGAACCACAAATTCAAGATACATATGTACTGTTTAAGCATGCATTCAGAGAACAAAAGTGTTGCCACCACATCAAAATAATTAAACTGTTATAAAATTCAAAATTCATGCAATTCTTTTCCTTTTCAATTAAGCACGTTTTTATTTAAGAAAGGTGATGGATTCATAGGACATTCATAACTTTAAGGCATAAACATTAAGACACTAATGATCACAAGACACAAGCATGGATAACATAAAGCATAAAAATCGAAAAAACAAAGGAATAAAGAACAAGGAAATCAAGGAATGGGTCCACCTCAGTGATGGCGGCTCTTCCTTGCTTTTGAAGGTCCTATGGAGTGCTTGAGCTCCTCAATGTCTCTTCCTTGCCTTTGTTGCTCTCTCTCATGATTCTTTGTTCTTCTCTAATTTCATGGAGGAGAATGGAGTGTTCTTGGTGCTCCACCCTTAGTTGTCCCATATTGGAACTCAACTCTCCTAGGGAGGTGTTTAGTTGCCCCCAATAGTCTTGTGGAGGAAAATTCATCCCTTGAGGAATCTCAGGGATCTCATGATGAGTGGGATCTCTTGTGTACTCCATCCTTTTCTTAGTGATGGGCTTGTCCTCATCAATGGTGATGTCTCCCTCTATGTCAACTCCCACTGAATAACAGAGGTGACAAATGAGGTGAGGAAAGGCTAACCTTGCCAAGGTGGAGGTCTTGTCCGCCACCCTATAGAGTTCTTGGGCTATAACCTCATGAACCTCTATTTCTTCTCCAATCATGATGCTATGAATCATGATGGCCCGGTCTATGGTAACTTCGGACCGGTTGCTAGTGGGAATGATTGAGCGTTGTATGAACTCTAACCATCCTCTAGCCACGGGTTTGAGGTCATGCCTTCTCAATTGGACCGGCTTTCCTCTTGAATCTTGCTTCCATTGTGCGCCCTCTTCACATATGACTGTGAGGACTTGGTCCAACCTTTGATCAAAGTTGACCCTTCTAGTGTAAGGATGCTCATCTCCTTGCATCATAGGCAAGTTGAACGCCACCCTCACACTTTCCGGACTAAAATCCAAGTATTTCCCCCGAACCATAGTAAGATAATTCTTTGGATCCGGGTTCACACTTTGGTCATGGTTCTTGTGATCCATGCATTGGCATAGAACTCTTGAACCATCAAGATTCCGACTTGTTGAATGGGGTTGGTAAGTACTTCCCAACCTCTTCTTCGGATCTCATGGCGGATCTCCGGATATTCACCCTTTTTGAGTGAAAAGGGGACTTCGGGGATCACCTTCTTCAGGGCCACAACTTCATAGAAGTGGACTTGATGCACCCTTGAGAGGAATCTATCCATCTCCCATGACTCGGAGGTGGAAGCTTTTGCCTTCCCTTTCCTCTTTTTAGAGGTGTCTCCGGCCTTGGATGCCATAAATGGTTATGAAAAAGCAACGCTTTTACCACACCAAACTTAAAATGTTTGCTCGTCCTCGAGCAAAGAAGAAAAAGAGAGTAGAAGAAGAAGAAATGAGGAAGAGGGAGATGGTGGTGTATTCGGCCAAGAAGGGTAAGAAAGGGTGTTTGGGTTGTGTGAAAATGAAGGGTTGGAGAAGGGTATTTATAGGAGAGAGGGGGGTGAATGGTTCGGCCATTATGGGTGGGTTTGGGAGGGAAAGTGGTTTGAATTTGAAGGGTGAGGTTGGTGGGGATTTATGAAGGATGGATGTGAATGGTGAAGAGAAAGATGGGATTTGATAGGTGAGGGGTGATTTGAATGGGGAAGAAGAGAGAGAGTGATGGTAGGGTCCTGTGGGGTCCACAGATCCTGTAGTGTCAAGGAAAAGGCATCCTTGCACCAAATGGCATCAAAATCCACGTTTTGAGCCTTTTCTGGCGTTAAACGCCGGGCTGGTGCCCATTCCTGGCGTTTAACGCCAGGTTTTACCCTTTACTGGCGTTTAACGCCAGTCTGGTGCCCCTTTCTGGCGTTAAACGCCCAGAATGGTGCCAGACTGGGCGTTAAACGCCCAACAGCTAGCATTACTGGCGTTTGAACGCCAGCTTCTTCTTCTCCAGGGTGTGCTGTTTTTCTTCCTGTTTTTCATTTTGTTTTTGCTTTTTTCATTGTTTTTGTGACTTCTTATGATCATCAACCTACAAAAAGATAAAATAACAAAAGAAAATAATTAATTATAAAACATTGGGTTGCCTCCCAACAAGCGCTTCTTTACTGTCATTAGCTTGACAGAGGACTCTCATGGAGCCTCAGAGATGCTCAGAACCGTGTTGGAACCTCCCACACCAAACTTAGAGTTTGAATGTGGGGGTTCAACACCAAACTTAGAGTTTGGTTGTGGCCTCCCAACACCAAACTTAGAGTTTGACTGTGGGGGCTCTGTTTGGCTCTGTTTTGAGAGAAGCTCTTCATGCTTCTTCTCCATGATGACAGAGGGATATCCTTGGGCCTTAAACACCAAGGATTCTTCATTCACTTGAATGATCAACTCTCCTCTATCAACATCAATCACAGCCTTTGCTGTGGCTAGGAAGGGTCTGCCAAGGATGATGGATTCATCCATGCACTTCCCAGTCTCTAGGACTATGAAGTCAGTAGGAATGTAATGGTCTTCAACCTTAACCAGAACATCCTCTATAAGTCCATAGGCTTGTTTTCTTGAGTTGTCTGCCATGTCTAGTGAGATTTTTGCAGCTTGCACCTCAAAGATCCCTAATTTCCCCATTACAGAGAGGGGCATGAGGTTTACACTTGACCCCAAGTCACACAAGGCCTTCTTGAAGGTCATGGTGCCTATGGTACAAGGTATAGAAAACTTCCCAGGATCCTGCCTCTTTTGAGGCAAATGCTGCCTAGACAAGTTATCCAGTTCTTTGGTGAGCAAAGGAGGTTCATCCTCCCAAGTCTCATTTCCAAATAACCTGTCATTCAGCTTCATGATTGCTCCAAGGTATTTAGCAACTTGCTCCTCAGTGACATACTCCTCCTCTTCAGAGGAAGAATACTCATCAGAGCTCATGAAAGGCAGTAGTAAGTCCAAGGGAATCTCTATGGTCTCAGTTTGAGCCTCAGATTCCCAAGGATCCTCATTGGGGAACTCATTGGAGGCCAGTGGACGTCCAGTGAGGCCTTCCTCAGTGGCGTTCACTGCCTCTTCTTCCTCCCAGAATTCGGCCATATTTATGGCTTTGCACTCTCCTTTTGGATTTTCTTCAGTGTTACTTGGGAGAGTGCTTGGGGGAAGTTCAGTAATTTTCTTGCTCAGCTGACCCACTTGTCCTTCCAAATTCCTAATGGAGGATCTAGTTTCAGTCATGAAACTTTGAGTGGTTTTGATTAGATCAGAGACCATGGTTGCTAAGTCAGAGGTATTCTGCTTAGAGCTCTCTGTCTGTTGCTGAGAAGATGATGGAAAAGGTTTACCATTGTTAAACCTGTTTCTTCCACCATTATTATTGAAACCTTGTTGAGGTCTCTCTTGATTCTTCCATGAGAGATTTGGGTGATTTCTCCATGAAGAATTATAGGTGTTTCCATAGGGTTCTCCCAGGTAATTCACCTCTTCCATGGAAGGGTTCTCAGGATCATGAGCTTCTTCCTCAGATGAAGCCTCCTTAGTACTGCTTGGTGCATTTGCATTCCAGACAGACTTTGAGAAATCAAATTGACTTGTTGAGTCAATATCTTGTTCTGAGCCAATATGGCATTCAGAGTGTCAATCTCAAGAACTCCTTTCTTCTGACTAGTCCCATTGTTCACAGGATTCCTTTCAGAAGTGTACATGAATTGGTTATTTGCAACCATTTCAATCAATTCTTGAGCTTCTGCAGGCGTCTTCTTCAGATGAAGAGATCCTCCAGCAGAGCTATCCAAAGACATCTTGGATAGTTCAGAGAGACCATCATAGAAAATACCTATGATGCTCCATTCAGAAAGCATGTCTGAGGGACATCTTCTGATTAACTGTTTGTATCTTTCCCAGCTTCATAGAGGGATTCTCCATCCTTCTGTCTGAAGGTTTGGACTTCCACTCTAAGCTTACTCCATCTTTGTGGTGGAAAGAACTTTGCCAAGAAGACATTGACTAGCTTTTCCCAAGAGTCCAGGCTTTCTTTAGGTTGAGAATCCAACCATATCCTAGCTCTGTCTCTTACAGCAAAAGGGAATAGCATCAGTCTGTAGACCTCAGGGTTAACCCCATTAGTCTTGACTGTGTCACAGATTTGCAAGAATTCAGCTAAGAACGATGAGGATCTTCCATTGGAAGTCCATGAAACTTGCAATTCTGTTGCATTAGAGAAACTAATTGAGGCTTAAGCTCAAAGTGTTTGCTCCAATGGCAGGGATAGAGATGCTTCTCCCATAGAAATCAGGAGTAGGTGCAGTAAAGTCACCAAGCACCTTCCTTGCATTGTTGGCATTGTTGTTGTTTTCGGCTGCCATTTGTTCTTCTTCCTTGAAGAATTCGGTCAGGTGCTCTAAAGAGAGTTGTGCTTTGGCTTCTCTTAGCTTTCTCTTCAAGGTCCTTTCAGGTTCAGGATCAGCCTCAACAAGAATGCCTTTGTCTCTGCTCCTGCTCATATGAAAGAGAAGAGAAACAGAAAGTGTGGAATCCTCTATGTCACAGTATAGAGATTCCTTGAGATGTCAGAGGAAAAGAGAAATAGAAAGAAGAAGGAGAAGATGAATTCGAACTTTAATTAGATAAGGTTCGAATTGTGCATTTAGAAGGAGTGGTACTCCATAAATAGAAGGATGTGGGAAGGAGGGAAGAGAATTTTCGAAAATTCATTAAAATATTTTGAAAACATTTTTGAAAAACATTAATTGATTTTCGAAAATCAAGTGGGAAAGAAATCAAGTGATTTTTGAAAAAAAGATTTTAAAATTAGAAATTAAAAAGATTTGATTGAAAACTATTTTGAAAAAGATGTGGTTAAAAAGATTTAATTGAAAAGTTATGGTTTTAAAAAGATGTGATTGAGAAGATATGATTGAAAACAATTTTAAAAGATATGATTTGAAAACAATTTGAAAAAGATTTGATTTAAAAAATTAATGACTTGCCTAACAAGAAAAGATATGATTCAAACATAAAACCTTTCTCAACAGAAAAGGCAACAAATTTGAGATGTTCAATCAAATCATTAATTGTTAGTAAGTATCTTTTAAAAAGGAAAGAAATTGATTTTGACAACATTTGATTGAAAAGATTTGATTTGAAAAAGATTTGATTTTGAAAAACTAAAAAAAATTGATTTGAAAACAAAATCTTCCCCCTAGCACCATCCTGGCGTTAAACGCCCAGAATGGTATACATTCTGGCGTTTAACGCCCAAAATGCTACCTCTTTGGGCGTTAAACGCCCAACCAGGTGCCCTGGCTGGCGTTTAAACGCCAGTCTGCCTTCTTCACTGGGCATTTTTGAATGCTCAGCTTTTTCTGTGTAATTCTTCTGCAGTATGTTCTGAATCTTCAATTCTTTGTATCATTGACTTGAAAAGACACAAATTAAAAATATTTTTGGATTTTTAATAATCAAAATGCAAAAGGAATCAATTAACAATGCATGCAAGACACCAAACTTAGCAGTTTGTATACTACTGACACTAACAATATGAGAATGCATATGAGACACACAAAATACTTCAAGTCAATAGAATTCAAAGATCAAAACAAAAAAATATATGCATGGATTCGAAAATTATAACAAAAACATGCATTTGACACCAAACTTAGGATGAGACACTAAACTTAAGCAAGAAACATCAAATATTTTTTGTCTTTTTGATTTTGTAATTTTTTTTTGTGTTTTTCGAAAATTAAATGAGAAAAAGGTATCAAAATTCTTAATGAGAATTCCAGGAATCAGTGCAGTGCTAGTCTAAGACTCCGGTCCAGGAATTAGACATGGCTTCACAGCCAGCCAAGCCTTCAAGGAAAGCTTCGGTCCAAAACACTAGACATGACCAGAGGTCAGCCAAATCTTAGCAGATCACTGCTCCAAGAGCAAAATTGATGAGAATCAACAAGCTCTTGTGGTGATAAGTTGAAACCTCGGTCCAATGAGATTAGACATGGCTTCTCAGCCAGCCAGATTTCAACAAATCATCATGAAACTCTAGAATTCATCTTCAAGAATTTCGAAAAAAATAATACCTAATCTAAGCAACAAGATGAACCGTCAGTTGTCCAGCCTAAACAATCCCAGGCAATAACACCAAAAATTGATGTTGTTGCCGGATCTTGGCACTGATGTTACCAAAAGCTTGCTCAAAACTTGAACAATCCCCGGCAACGGCGCCAAAACTGGTGCGCTCAATACCATGGCATTACACAACTTCGCACAACTAACCAGCAAGTGCACTGGGTCGTCCAAGTAATAAACCTTACGTGAGTAAGGGTCGATCCACGGAGATTGTTAGTATTGAAGCAAGCTATGGTCATCTTGTAAATCTTAGTCAGGCAAACTCAGATGTATGATGATGAACGAAAATAACATAGAAGATAAGGATAGAGATACTTATGTAATTCATTGGTGTAAGAGCTTCAGACAAGTGTATGAAGATGCCTTCCTTCCGTCTCTCTGCTTTCCTAATGCCTTCATCCAATCCTCTCTTACTCCTTTCCATGGCAAGCTCGTGTAAGGTTTCACTGTTGTCAGCAGCTACCTCCCATCCGCGCAGTGAAAGCTAATGCACACACTCTGTCACAGTGCTGCCAATCACCGGTTTGGTTCCCTCCCCTACCGGAATAGAATAACTCTTTGCGTCTGTCACTAACGCCCAGTAGGTTACAGGTTTGAAGCACGTCACAGTCATTCAATCATTGAATCCTACTCAGAATACCACAGACAAGGTTAGACCTTCCGGATTCTCTTGAATGCTGCCATCAGGTCCTGCCTATACCACGAAGATTCCGAAGAATCCAAGAGATATTCACTAAGCCTCAGATGCTTGTAGAACAAGAATGGTTGTCAGTCACCTTGTTCATGGGTGAGAATGGTGATGGGCGTCAATCATCACCTTCATCATGTTGAAGAACAAGTGATATCTTGGTAAAAGAACAAGCGGAATTGAATGGAAGAACAATAGTAATTGCATTAATACTCGAGGTACAGCAGAGCTCCACACCTTAATCTATGGTGTGTAGAAACTCCACCGTTGAAAATACATAAGAACAAGGTCTAGGCATGGCCAAATGGCCAGCCTCCCAATGATCTAAGATAGCATAAAACTCAAAGATAGCTACCAAGATGTGTTTTAATACAATAGTAAAAGGTCCTACTTATAGAAAACTAGTACATAGATGAGTAAATGACATAAAAATCCACTTCCGGGCCCACTTGGTGTGTGCTTGGGCTGAGCAATGAAGAAATTTCATGTAGAGACTCTCCTTGGAGTTAAACGCCAGCTTTGGTGCCAGTTTGGGCGTTTAACTCCCATTTGGGTGCCAGTTCCAGCGTTTAACGCTGGGATTTCTTGAGGTGACTTTGAACGCCGGTTTGGGCCATCAAATCTTGGGCAAAGTATGGACTATTATATATTGCTGGAAAGCCCAGGATGTCTACTTTCCAACGCCGTTGAGAGCGCGCCAATTGGGCTTCTGTAGCTCCAGAAAATCCGCTTCGAGTGAAGGGAGGTCAGAATCCAACAGCATCTGCAGTCCTTTTGAGTCTCTGGATCAGATTTTTGCTCAGGTCCCTCAATTTCAGCCAGAAATACCTGAAATCACAGAAAAACACACAAACTCATAGTAAAGTCCAGAAAAGTGAATTTTAACTAAAAACTAATAAAAATATACTAAAAACTAACTAGATCATATCAAAAACATACTAAAAACAATGCCAAAAAGTATACGAATCATCCGCTCATCAGAGCACAATCATTAACTTAAACGTACTCTGGTATGAAACCCAATTGAATATCATGGTTTATGGGATTGGGCCTGAAGAATTGATGAGTCTGGAATTTCAATTTGTTGAGTCATGTGTCATTACTTGATCATCACTAAGTTGGCTCAATGAATGTTACAGAATTGGATCAGCAGCCTCATCAGAATTATGGATCATAAACCCAAAGCAAGAGGAAATCAGGGAAAGGCCTCAAAGCCCAAGAAACACAACAGAAGCTCAATTTAGAAAGTGTATAAATAGGATAGAATTTAAGTTAGTTAGGGACGGAACGGAAGTACTTTTGGATCATTTTTCTAGTTTTGATACTTTTGTAATTGAATTCAGAGCTATGACTCACTAAACCCCCTTTCATTGGGTTAGGGAGCTCTATTGTAATTCAATGAATCATAATAGTTTTTATCTTCTTCTTCAATCTTTTCTCTTGAATTTTGTTAGAAAGCTTCTCGATCTAATTCCATTGGTTAGTTGTCTTGGGAAAGAAACTATCCATAATTGGAATCCTTCGGAACCTTGGGAAAGGAATGGAGGATTCATGCTAGAGAAGCTTTCTCACAGTGAATTGGATTGGGGTTTGGATGGATATTGTGACATGTAATCCTACCAAATTGTGGTTCATGAAACTGTGTGGTATAATCAGAGATCGAGCATTATCTCTTCTTATGAACATTTAAACCAAGGGATTGGGAATTTGTTTGTTTTTAGAGAGAATTGGTGAGCCAAGGGATTGGGATCCAATCATATAAGATTGCCAAGAAAAATTCAATGAATGCATTGGTTGAGGAAGGGATAAAAATGTTTTGATTCGGAGATCTCAATATCTCCTGAAACCCAATGAATTCCCCTTTTCTGATCTACCACTTTCTCTTTACATTCTGCACTTAAATTCATGCAATCACCCCGATCCCCTTTTAATTTTAGCAATTTAGCTTCTAGCTCTTTAATTCATGCAATTTAAGATTCCGCAAATTTCAATTTCTTGCCATTTACGTTTCCCGCCAATTTTACATTCCGCAATTCTCATCTAAATCTTGATTCCGCTCAACTAGAACACACTTCTAATCTGAATTGCTCACTCAACCAATCCTTGTGGGATTCGACCTCACTCTATTGTGAGTTTTTACTTGACGATAACCGGTGCACTTGCCGGAAGGAATTTTTGCCGATCGTGCAATTTCCTAAAATCGTAGCTATCAACTTTATGGCTATCACCAGCCTCATCTACCCGACTTATATTTGCATCAGCTTACACAATTTCATCTGCCACAACGGTAAAGGGATATTTCTTGTTCCATACTGAGGAAATGTCCCCGTCATCCCCAAACAAATGTAATTTCTCTTGCCTAAGAGTAAAGTTCGATATATCGTCAAGTTGAACTTTATCCCCCTTACTTTGTACCTCATCTTCAGTAACCACATTCGATTTTCTTTTTTTAAATACAATACCCTTCTTTCTCGGTGGGGGCTGGTCCACCTCAGCTCCACCATCCGCTTTATCAGCATTTGAAGAAGATCCCTCAAAGTTCTTAGCCTTGAACCGGGATCTTAGGCTTGAAGCCGTTACTCCAGGAAAACTACCAGCTGCAACATTCAAAGAAATCTGATCAGTAACGCATATAGCCAAAAAGGAATTCTGAAATAAGATGTCTTTTCAAAAATTTCTCACCAAAATACTCTATTATAGCCGATTTATTTTCCTCCCAGGGGAGCAGATCAGAAACAGATATAAACCCACCTCTATCAACCATTTCAATCAAAAATGAAATTATACATTCGTTTCGGCTGTTGATAAGATCGGGACCCAGTATGTGTTGCGGCTGGCAACACCAATACAATGGAAATTTTTCTCCCAAATGCTCATCAAGATAAAATGGAAACTCTTCATCTACTGACTTCACTTTCAAAAACATTTCTTTGAAGTCTCTAAAAGACGATTTATAAAGTTTAAAAATGGCAAAGCCTGGAGTGCTGTTTAGGTTAATCCATAAACCTTTCCATACTCCTTTGGCTTGAAATAAAGAAAAAAACAGTTCTAACTCTGCTTCAATTTCAAGAAAATTCATCAGAGCTTGAAAACATCTGATAAAGGCCCAGTCGTTTGGGTGTATTTGAGATGGAGCACAATTCATCTGTTTCATGACATCGCATTCAAAACTGGAAAAAGGAAGTTTAACCCGTAGTTCTTCAATCATGCAACTATAGATATAAAATTTTTCAAAATCCTTTTTCTATGAAACACATGGTCAAATTGATTGCATGGCAATAATTCTATATGGAATCCAGCCCTAACTACCCCACCCATGTTTACCCGATTCACACTCTCAATGTCAAAAAACAATGAAGCCCGTATATGGACATCACCGTCAACCCAGTCATAACTCTCATCATCTTTAACTAGGGCAGAAATTTTTTCTTCTTGTCAGTCATTCTTCACAAATGTAGCAGAAAGGGTAACAAGGACAAAGAGAGGTGAAGAAAGCTTACTAACCTCTTTTATTCATTGCTCCTTAAAAGCTTATGCCTTCAACACAGTAACAATACAAGCTTGAAACCCAGCCACCAATTTAATTAACTTTTTAGTTCCATAATTCAATCTTAACCGTGAAACCCAAGTCCCTTTAACGGTTGGAAAGTAGCATTGGAAGTTGAACCAAACCATAATAAATAACACAATACCCAATAAAGATAAAAATTTAAATTTATTTCGCACAAAACCCTTTCATATGCCAAGGGTACATTCTGATAAGCCATGTTGACCTGGGGGTTACATATACCGAGCCATAACTCGCCAATAATCATTTAAAAAGCTCAACATGTCTCCTCCAAACCAGGCCAAGCTTAGGGGCTGTGGTATGACCAGTAAAGTCGGTTACGAGTTATAGTTCGGTAACGCATGACCCCCGATTGTAACCGAGTATTCTGAATAATTAGCATTCATTTTCATCCAATAACGTCGGATATGCAGTTAGTCCTCGGACGTTACAAGAAAACTATCAAACCCATCCAGAACAGATTATAAGAAGAAGGCCAGAAACCAAAAAGGTATTTATTCTTTTCATGAAAAATAACTTTGACATATATACTACCTTTTGCTAACTTAAGCATCGGAGTGCCTTTGCAGGTACTCACCCCTGTTCTAGTCAACCGACGTATACCACGTCTCGCTGGGAAGGAACGCCGACCTTCGTCAATAACCGAGTTATACCTTCATCTACCCAGGCAAGAACAATTGGCGTGAGTTTTTAATGATATTTTATATCGAAGGTTTTATAGGTATTGAAAAAAGAGAGGTTTAAATCAAGACACTCTTTTTAAATTTATTTGTGTTATCGATTAAGTATGAGATTTTTTTTAATTTAGTCTCTTGCAACTTTAGAAGATAAAAAAGAAAAGAATAAAAAAAATAACATTAACATATATCCTAATTCAACCTCGAGATATAATGAGATTTATATTAATCTTTATAATAATTATGATGGAATTTCATTAAAATAATCTTAAGATTACAATCACTAATTTCAATATCAAAACAAAGACAAAAACGAACTCTATTTATATTGATGTATGTCCTAATTTAGATTTATTTTTTATATTAATAAAATATTTTGCTTTTGGAAAAAAAATTTAAATCTTAAATTTTAAATCTTAAATTTTAATAGTACAAAAGTAAAATATTGATTCAAAATAGGATTGACTAATATTAATGAAAATTTTTAACTCTTTATCATTTCTCTTTTTTATAATTTTTTAATTTATAACTTCAATATATACTCTATAATATGATAGCTAAATTATATATTTAATTTGGATTGGCTCCACGAGCCATGTCTTAGCAATAACAACATAGCCACAGTTGTTAAGCCAAATCAATTGGATTTAAAATAAATAAATGAGAAAAAATATATATATTTAAAAAAATTTAACAACGTTGAAATTTGTGAAATTTAAAAAAAAAGTTAACAAATACCCTCTTCATTTTATAATATATTTGGATATATTTAATTTGAAATTATAGTTTATTGAACCGTTGTATGTTCCCATTGGGATGGCAAGATCACGTTGTATAAAAATTTTTATTTAAATACACCCTTCCAACTTCCAAGCTCTCTAAATAAAGAATACTATGATGATTTGAAATGGGTCTTTGAATGGATATGGATAAACAGCAGAGGCACATTACATTGTTGTTGCGAGTGATAAAAATGAATGACACACTTTCCGCGCATTCCAAAGCCAATACTTACAAAACATGTGAATCGCATTAAAAGTAGACATGCTTTCAGTTTTCACATGAAAATGTCAAGTAAAGGTAAGAGCAAATTGTATATTTAAATAAAATAGAATTTCAAATTATTTAATTATAACACTCGGAAAATTATTGCGTTTCGATTCTGTATTTATTTTATATAAATTGCAGTAGGATAAAGATTTTTAAAATTTATACATAAATAAGAAATTATGTGAAGATTGATTATTATTATTATTATTATAAAATTTTAAAAGAGTAAAATATATTATTTCAAAAATTTATTAGAATTTTAAAAATATTTTCAAATTTTATTTTATTTCAGTTTTGTTCTATAAATTTTTTATTGTATTAAATATTTCTAATAGTTAAATTTTAAAAAAATTTAGAATTAATTTAGTAATAATGTATGACAATTATGTCTGATTTGATTATGTTAAAAATTATTCTTGTAAAATTATTACTGAATTGATCTTAAATTTTTTTTAAAAATTAACCGTCAATAATATATTTGATGCAAATAAAATTTTTACGAAAAAATTAAAACAAAATAAAATTAAAGATATTTTTAAAACTTTTAATAAATTTTATAAATAAAAAATACATTTTATTCTTTTTAAAAATACTAAAATTTATATAAAAACTTATTACTATCATAAATTTCTAGAAATCGTAGGAATTTACATGTAAAAAATGGAAATATGAAATCGTTGGTAGGTCTAACCGTTTATGTACATTTTCTTTGTGTGTATATTTTGTTTTCTGTTTTTGAAATTTTTTAAATAAATATATTAATTATCGAAATATGTATTTATAAGCGTTTTTATTAAAAAGCATTATATCACTTATCTCGTTTACAATATAAACAAAATAAGTTAATACTATAAATGATATAAGACTGAAGAAGACGTGATCGTATCACGTTTATACACGTGTTTGTAGAAGCGCAGGCCTATATATGTATCTCATCTACAGTATCTATTTTAACCCTTTAACTTTTTTTTTTTAGCTTTTTCTCCCACTTTTAACCTTTTCTAATCATATTTCCGAGTTACTCGAAGAATATGCCGCGCCACTACAAAAAACACGCTAATTTGCGGGGTTTTTTTAATTTGCGGTGATTTTAAACCTCGCAAATTGCGTTACGGTGGTTTAGTAAAATAACGCAGTTAGGTTCCTACAATAAATTATGAGAGCTTTATCAGAATCGACGCTATTTTAAACTCCGAATTGCGGCGATTTTTTTCCTTCATTGTTTGCGCCGGTTTCAACTAAATTGCGTCGGTTTCTGAAGACTTCCAATAGTTCTGTGTTGCAGCAGTTTTTATTCATGTTATGGGAGTTTTAAATCCTCGCAAATATGATAAACTTAAAACAGATTTTTCTTTTTGTTGGAGTTGTAAACTCCCACAATTTGAAATGTAACACCAAAATATTTATACTATGATATATATATAGTTTTTTCTTATTTTATAAAATATTAATTAGAATGCAAAATTTAATAAAAGTAAAATTATTTAAAGTATAAATCTAAAATATAACCCATTAAAATAAATAATAACTTTTTATATTATAATTAAATGCATAATATCTGAATCATCACTGCCTTTATATATCTAATCCTAAAAATTAAACAAGTTAAAATAATATAAACTCACAACTACCACTAATGAGTTCACTAATTAAATAAGTTTGTTTAGTAAAAAAATGCAACATAATACCTTAACAAATGTGCAACAATAAACAACTAATCAATCTTTAAAGCAATACTAAACAATGTCTTCACGATTTTCATTGCTCCGCCTGATGATTTTCTTCTTGTTGTCGGTGTAATAGTTTCGTTCTCAACATCATTAGCCTAAAATAAATTAAAAACAGAAATGTCAACATAAAAATTGTCACATCTATGACAATATAACGGTAATTCAAAGAAAAAAAAATGTTAAAAAGGCATTAACCTTTTCTTGTGTCAAAAACTTGAACAACAAATTAGTAAGAGTAGGGATGTAAGATTAGAATATACAAGACTAATACCATGCTAGAACTTTAGCATAATATAACAGTTATCGTTTATCATAATTTTCAAAAGTATTAGTCCAACATAAATTCGACAAGAGAAGGTAATTTACCTGAACTCCATGGTCAAATATACTAGTAAGTTTAGTAGGAATTCTTCTTTCTTTAGCAAGAAAATAAGCCTTGAATGTAGTCAATGTCCCATTAAATTTAGATTCCAAACATTTAAAATCAGCTTGGGAGTAATTGGTAGTAGATGACATTGAAGTTGAAGAATTAGCTAACTGGCTAGGATGATTGGCATTTCTAAAAGTATTAGTAGGTGTTGCTCCCATTTCCATGCATTGCACCCTATCAGAATGCTCCTCCCCAAACACTTTGCCAATAGCATCATTTGTGGATGGTCCAGATTCATCTTTATCATTTTGAATCATAAGTACTTCAATTTGTTCCTACATTTGATATTTAAACAAGAAAAATATAACAAAATAATATAAGGTTTGGCAGATTTTGAAGTAACACTTTGTACTAAAATAGATCAAAAAGTACAACTTACCGCTATATCCCTTGCTTCATCAGTCCCAAATGACCATCTTTCTTCTTATGAATTTCTATGTACATTTTTTCACGGCTAATTTTTCGACCTGTTTCTAAAAACTCTGCAAAAGAATATAAAAAAAATTAAGAGCATATGATAATTTAGTAAAAACAAAAAATGACTGATGGTTCATACTATTTCATCTCTTTTCCTTAGGATGTCTTTTCCTTGGGATGGGTTTCGAGCCACCAATATAGGAAATTGTTCGCTTCTTGAAAACTTCATTGTTTCTCCTACACCTCCTATGAGAAAAGAAAAAAAAGATTAGAAAAGTGATTATGTATTAATATATTTTGAAAACTTTAGCATGTTACCATTGTAAAAGGTAGAAACCGATACTGAATAAAGGATGTCCATTGATCTCTGTCGATGCCGATTGGGATGTTATCAATGATTGCTTGTCTACTCATGCATGGATCATAGAGCTCTTTTCATAACTTAATTCTATGTTGTGAACACTTTTTTGCAATGCTCAATTTGCAATATCGTTTTGCAATACTCTCAAAATTTTTAAAATGAAATTTTGGCTATAAAAAGAATCATACATAAATAACAAGATATCATTAACAATAGAAAATTCTAATACGAATTTGATAAAAGTAAATATTTCAAATACATACCTTCAGCAAGTTACTAAAACACTCCTCAAATCTAGATCGAGGTATGCCTAAAGGTCCTAACCACTTTAAAAAATTGATTGGAAATAACTTACAATCAACTGCCAATGTTCTTAGATATCCAACAAGCAAACCTTGGACTTCTCTAATAACTTGTTGATCTTCAAAGTTTACAACAACTTGCTCATCTCTAGATAAGTTATCCATATCTTTAACTTTTAGCCTTCTAGTCTTAATAGTTTCATCTGTGCATTTATTTAAAAAGTTTTAAACAAAATAAAAAAATTTAAACACAAAGTATTTGCATATAAAACTAATTATATGTAAGTACATATTTACTTATAAAATTTAAATTTTAAACATTTTACAATTGAAAGCTTTTAAACTTTAAACAATTATGAAGAATTCGCATATAACACAAAGGAGAGCACAAGTCCCAGAATAAAATTCCACTCTTAGACACTAGGATCAAGAAAGAAACAGATCACTTGGGCAAAAGAAGACTAAGATTGCAACAAAACATTAGTTAAGTACCTCTAAAAAAATAAAAATGAACTCTCAAGAATCTAGAATATTTTGCAGTTAAGGCTTATGGTGCGGTGATTCTACCCACAGACTAACCGGCAAGTGCACCGGGTCGTACCAAATAATACCTTACGTGAGTAAGGGTCGATCCCACGAGGATTGATGGATCAAGCAACAATGATTGATTGATTGGCTTAGTTAGACAAGCAGAAAAGGATTTTGAGATGTTCAAAAGGTTTAAGTTCGAATTCAGAATATAAAAAGGATAGACAAATAAATAAGTTGGGAATAAAATATGGAGAAATAGTTGAGGTTTCAAAGATATCTATTTTCCGGATTGATTTTCCTTACTAACTATTTTAATCATGCAAGATTTAATTCATGGCAAACTATATATGACTAGACCCTAATTCCTTAGACCTTCCTAGTCTCCTCTAAAATTCATTAACTGCCAATTCCTTGGTCAATTAATTCCAATTAGAAGGTGATGATCAATTTCTAGTTTATATGCCACAAGAATCTTAATTATCCAAAAATAAGGGGATTATATGTCACGTATCCCGTTAAATACAAACAATTAGAAATTCAGGATAATATGTTTTCAAGTTGTTATTCAAGTAAAGAGCTTTTCTAAGTTTTACAAGAACTCATTTAGAACATGGGTCATACTTCTGTTCCACCCAAATTCATAAAATAAAGAACGAAAATAATTATTGAAATATAAATAAAAACATGGAATAAATTAGAAAGATCAAACGAATCAATCCATACAAATAGATAGAGCTCCTAACCTTAACAATGGAGGTTTAGTTGCTCATGGAATACGGAATGTAAAATTGTATAGAATTCCCTAATGGAATCCCCCTAATGGAATCTCTTCAATAGAAGAGAAGTATCCCCTTTTTATAACTAATCCTAATTGATTTAAAATCTAATATCTAAAATTAAGATAATATCTTTTCCTATTTTCAAATTCAAATTTGAATTTAAATCAAAATTAATTATAACAATCATCAAGTCTTCAATTGATGGATGGGGACCACTTGATTCCTTCTTCTAATTTGTGTTTTCTGAACTGAAAAATGGGTCAAAACAGCCCAGAAATCGCCCCCAGCATTTTTTTGCGTTTTCTGCACGTGGCGCATGTCACGCGTACGCATCGATGGTCTTTTTCCCGAGTCACGCGGACGCGTCGATCTTACGCACGCGTCGCTGTGCAAATCTTCAAATCACGCGTACGCGTCAGTCACGCGCACGCGTCGCTATGGAAAGCTCCAAATCACGCGTACGTGTCAGTCACACGGACGCGTCGCTCCTCGCTGCCATCTCCTTTGATTGTTGTGCTGCAGAAACTCCATCAAATTCCGTCGAATGCTACCTAAAATAAATAAAATTGCAAAAGACTCAAAGTAGCATCTATATTGGTTAAAAGATAATTAATTCTTTATTAAACTCAACAGATTAGATACAAATTCACTAGAAAAAGATAGAAAAAATGCTCACGCATCAGCTTACACCTTAAGTAAAAATGAAAAACAGCAAATTTATCACAAACTCGTGTAAATCATATGAACACCATTGTTCACCTGTGGATTAGATCCTAAAAATGAACAAATTGAAAATCATATATCACTGAATAAAAATACATAAATAAATTATTTAAAAAATCATTGCCCAAAAGAAACATTGCATTAATGGTATGATATTGATCTTTGCATCAAGGAAAAAATGGAACCACGTTGGACAACGATAAATGTAATCTTAAAAAAAATCAATAATATAGGTAGAGCTTACTTTTTCTTATCCAATGTAGGAATGTTTGCCCTTGTATATTTGTTAATGATGACCTACAACACCTACAACATAATGCATCAAAAGTCAGAAGAAGAAAAAAAGAAACAGAAATGAAATAAAAGAAAAACTAGTAGTCATTATTAATAAAAAGTCAAAAATTCATAAAACGGTAACCATAAGAAAGAATTTTCAACCAATAATGGTAACTGATTTTGTGTTAGTATCAATAATGTGAAAATCAAAGCCAAATGTGAAAATGTGAAATGGCAAAATTTGAAGAAATATCATTAAGGAACTTGATCTGAAAAATTGATTATGATTCTTGTAGATTCCTTTTTCCGTTCCTTTTCAACAATCAAAAGCTAACAAAAAAATCAGCAATGCACTATAATAATAATAATAATAATAATAATAATAATAATAATAATAATAATAATAATAATGTGCCCATTACATGCAAATAGAAGACACAAAAATTGGAATATCAATTCCCCACCAAAATGGAATTAAAAATTACAAAAACACAATTAAACTTAAATTTAGAGCCAGAAATTCATGATATTGTGATACAAAATACTAATCAGAAAAGGGATAAATAGTTTATAAACCCTAATTAGTTCATATACATACCTTTTTTTATGGAAGAACAACAGCAACTATGAATGCGAACATCAGCAGCAACACAAACGCAAACACGAACAGTAGCAGGAACCGCTACGCCAACAGTAGCAACGACCGGAATGCTAATAGCAGCAGGATTACGAACAGGAGTTGCAGGGACACAATCGCAAACAACAGCAGTAATCAATGAAGAAATGTGAACAATGGAGAATGAAGCAGTTACTATAACAGGAGAGTGGAAGCAGAAAAGGGTGTGAGCGAGGTGGGAAAATGGATTTCTTGGGAAGAAAGAGCTTTTTGCTTTGCCAAATTGTTTGGAAAATTGATTTTAGTTTTGGGAGAGTTTCAAAAATCCTACTATTCAAAATAAAGACTGCTGTTAATAAAACTCTTTAACAAAATAAAATATAATTTTTTGTTCTAAAAATTAAATTTGTAAGATTTTTTTAAAACTTCCGTCAACAAACTCCTACAATATAGCCTTTTTTTGTAGTGCACGCTGATAACTACGATGCAGACATTAACAGACTTAACGCGACTTGGCACATTGCAGGAGTAAAAGACTTTGATATTGGTATTATTTTTCATTTTATGGTTATGTTAAGGCATAGATATAATTTCTTAATTAGGATAGTTTTATGTAGGTAGTATGCAGTACATGTTATGATCGGTGTAAATGTTAGGATATGATGTTAGGTGCAAGTTAAATTGGATGTTATTGATTTAGTTATTAATTAAGGTTATTAACTAAGGTTAGGATTTGTTTAAATGCACGAATATGATGTTAGATTTAAATGCTAATATGCTATGTTATTGTTAAGCATAAGTTTATTAATGTAGCTATTAATTTAGGGGATTAACAATTTGTAATAAATCTAATGATATAACAATAGTTTTATGTTTGTATTTATTAATATCTAAGTAAATTATTTATTAAGGAATTTTGTTGTTATTTAGACTAAGTAATCTATATAGATGTATTTGTTGCTTAGCAAGTAACACTGTGTTTGTTTAGATGAAAAATAGGGAAGATTGAATCCTGAAGAAAAGAAATAGGAGGAAAATGTCAAATTTTAACTATTTGGTTTGGATAGAAAATGCTAAAAAAAATAATCAATAGTGCCAAAAAGTAAAAGAGACCCACAAAAAAGTTTTCACTCTAACTTAGGCAAGAAAATGAAAGAAAAAAAAATATTTCACTCCGTTATTCCAAACCCTACCCTTCTCCTTTCTTCCAAGACTCATCTTCCATCCTGTGATTCAACCGTTCATGCTATCCAGTTCTAGCACTATCAAGCACTGCAACTGTTAGCCATTGTCCATTCATCCACCACTGCACAACCAGTCTAGTCACAACGTTTTGCGTCTACTAGTAAAATTAGGTAAGTTTTTATGTTACTCTTATTTCACATTTAACTCCATATATCTATGGATCTGTGTGTTTGTGATTCAATTTTAAAGTGTATGGACTGAGATTACATTTTTATTTGGTTTATTAGTTTGTTTATTTTCATATCTTTAAACTGTTCAGTAAAATATTCTAATAAAAACATGCAAACATACTGATTCATAAGTTTATCAGAGTTGAGAGAATTGACATGTGTATGAATTATAGAGTAGTGCAACTATTTTTTGTATATAATAAATGTTTGAAAAAGATCACAATTTTATTTTCATATAAGCATGCAATTTTTTTATGGAAGCACAATTTTGATTTTTATCAAACACACCATTTTTGCTAAATGGCACACAATTTCTTCATGTATAAACATATTATCTATTTAGAAAGTATATATTATGGTTGCCAAATAACACACAAACAAATAGTTCTACTTGTGTTCTTTAGAAACATGAGAGTATATTGTGTTTTTGACACATACAAATTGAATTCAATTTCACTATAATAAGAATGGCACAAATTGTAATTTTATATACTTTAAAATGAACTTTTCACAATTACATTTGCAAGCACACAAATAATTAAATTTGTGATTTCAGCTACATGAAAGTGTGGTTTTGTTTACCTCAATTGCCAATGGACACACAACTTCTATTTTTGTTGGTTACTTTCTTCTTTTGCATTTTTTTTGCTTTTTTTTATATGTAGTTTATGTTACAAATTTTTCAAAAGTTATAAAAAATAGCTATCTTCCAATTGATTGATATTCTTTTATAATTAAATATATTTGATTAGAAGTTCATATGTATAAATACTAGTTATTTAATTGCATTACATATACTTAACCTACGATGCTATATATTTTTTTTGTGCTGTAAATTTATGAACCTACAAAGTGGTTATTAAATGGATAAGAATGATCATGAAAAAAGCTTTTTTTGATGGAAGACATCTTTAATTGTAATTTTTCACTAAACCATCCTTTTAAGTTTAGGGTTGATAATCAAAAAAATATTTTAACTCTTGAGAACCAATAACATATATTAACAGTTTTGAATGAGGACTGAAAAGGATGACAAAAATTATGCACAATAATACTGATATGTTACATTGTGCACATGTTATATTTATTGAGATTGATGTCTACAGGAGTTGACAATTTCATCTCCCATAAAATGGTTGGACGAAAACAAATTCGAGCTATTTTAATGCAACTGTTAAGTGAAACTAATAGGTGTCGTGATATCCTAGTACTGATGCATTTCTTCAATTGTGTGAGAAATTAAAAGCAGCATATCAAGTGAGGGATACAAAACAAGTTGCTAGGTTTTTGCATATAATAGCTCATAATATGAAAATTAGAACCATTTCTTTTTTCTACTATTAACCGCCACTTCCATGTTGTTCTACAGTCAATTATTTTTTTAGAAGAATAATTTCTTCGACAACCATCTGCAACCGTTATTTCTCCGGAGATCCTTCACAATTATATATTTTATCCTTATATTAAGCTATGGACATGTACAATTACAGGAATATATAATTTTATTTGATATAGAAAATTTTACGTTACTTTATTAATTAATGGACTATTACTTAGGATTGTATTGGAGCTATAGATGGAACACATTTTCGTGTCAAAGTGCCAATAGCAAATCAACCCAAATTTCGAGAGAGAAAAGAGCGACAGACACAAAATGTATTAGCTACATGTGATTTTGATACGAAGTTCACTTATGTATTAACGGATTGGAAAGGAATAGCATCTGACTCAAGTTCTTAAGGATGCATTATAAAGGGATGATAATTTTAAACTTTCACGAGGTTAGCATATACATAAAATATCATTATATGATAAGTAGTTAAAGGTTAGTAGTTCATGTGTTTAACTTAAATTATTCCTTTTAAATGATGAATTTTATAGAAAAATTTTACCTTAGAGATGCTAGATTCATGTTGAAGCATGGATTAATTATCCCATATCGAGGTATAAGATATCACTTAAAAAAGTATGTAAAACGTGGCCTAGAAAATAAAAAAGAATTATTTAATCTTCGTCATGCTTTATTGAGAAATATTATCGAAAGGTCATTTGGAGTTTTTAAAAAAATTTGCAATAATCACAAGTGGCATTGAACCATATTATGACTTTGAAACTATGACTGAAATTGTTTTAGCTTGTTTTATATTACATATTTTTTTAATGGGTGTAGATCCTGATCCACATCTCATAGCCCAAGTTGATTGAGAACTGCAAGATAATAATCTAGAAGAGGATGAAATAGTTCGACATGAACAAGATGAAGACTATAGGCGGGGAGCTATGTTAAGGGATGAAATAGCTACTCAAACGTGGGCTGATTATCAACTAGGACTCTGATCACTCTTTTAAAAAAATGCAAATGAATTTATTAATTGTATTATGTGTGAGTTGAATTGATATTTTAACTTTGATGTGTTATTATTAAATTCATATGTTACCTCTTAATATGTTATTATATTCTATTTAATGACTTTAGTGTGCAATTTTTGAATCAACTTGTGACATGTATTTATGGAGTTATTGAATCTTTATCTGTTCAATAAATAATAAGATAGTTAACAAATAATTTGATTTAAGATTATGGTATGTTGTTTCTCTCCACTTGTTTTGTATATTGAGATGTGTTAATGGCAAAGAAAACATCTTGCCAAGATAAGGCCACTAGTCGAGATACCTTAAGATGGACTGACGAAATAGATACAACTTTCATTGATGCTTTGATTGAAGAATGTCGCAAAGAAAATAGAGTGAATGGCACATTTACTACAATGGCATATGACAATATACTTTCGCTTTTGAGATCTACTTATAGTAACTACCTCCGCAAAGAAAATCTTAAGAATAGACTGAAGATTTTAAAGGATCATTTTGGAGTTTGTTATGATCATTTTCATGGCCTTAGTGAATTTTCTTGGAATCCAATTACAAAGATGTTTGAGCCTGAAGCTGAAGTGTGAAAAGAATTTATTAAGGTAGACTTTATGCATTCATTCTCTTATTTGGTTAGGAATTTAACTAGTAAATATTCAAGAATTATATCAATAATGTATATTTACATATAGACATACTTATAGTAAATATTCTTCTATTTTACTTAGGCAAAACCAGAAGTGAAAAAGTGGATGCGTACTCCAATCAAACACTATGATAAATTATTTGAGATATATGGTACAGACAGAGCAACAGAAAAACATATTGAAAGGGCCAAAGAAAAAGTCAAAAGGTGGGAGAAAAATAAAGAAACAATTAACTTGAATGATAATGATAGTTTCCTAAATATGGAAGAGGAGTGAAATGATGAGCCAATTACTCCTCATACTATTAGTTTTACAATGGGTTATAGTCCTGAAATTGGTTTGTCAAACCAATCAACTGGCTCTCACGAAACATCATCAATAGATAATAAACACAAAACAACCATGAGTGATAAATTAGAATCAGAAATGGAAAAAATGAGTCACGGCATTTAAGCATTGACTGAGATGATGAAGGATGGGAATCGTTTTTGTGAGAGATCAATTAATATCGCTGAAAAGCAAGTGTTAACAGCTAAAGAACAAGTGCAGGTAGCTAATGAGCAAGTTGAAATTGCTAAACAGCAAGTGCGAATAGATGAAGGGGGTCTTGTGATTCTTGAGCAAAGTAGGCCTCGAATTTATTTTGAAAATGATGTGTGCACTGAGTTAGAAAATTTAGGTGTAATGTCAAAATTGTGTATGAAATATTACCGCTTTTTATCCAGAGAAAACATATAGAGCTAAGAGAGAATTTCTTAGTGTTCCAGCTGACGTACATCATGCCACAGTATATGAATTGATGAAAGAAGCTGATGCACTCTAGAAACAATAGTCCTAGTAATGTGGCTAATATTTGATATTAGCATAAATATAACTTTAGATTCGAGGAAGATACTAGTATCTTTATATTTTGTGGGTAACATATCTATGACTTAATTAAGGCTTATAATGATAATACCTCATGCCTTTGTAGGGGTGAACGCGGATCGGATCAAATATGACCAAAATTTTGATCCGATTCGCACTAAAATCATCGGATCTGATATAATATCGGCAGTTATTAAGCTTGGATCCGATCCGATCTGCACATTTGCGGATCGGATCGGATATATTTGTAAAATACAAAAATATTTTTAAAACTTATTTTTGTTAAAAATATCAATAAAATTTATTTTTTCTATTCTTTTAAATATGTTTACTCTTAAAATAATATTAAACATACTTTTTTTAAATAATAAATTAAAATAATAAAACATATATGATAATCATTAGTTAAAATAAAACATAAAAAGAATATTTACTTATTTATTTCTTTATTTTTATGGATACGCGGATATGCAGATACCTACACAAAATCTGTAATTCGATACTGTTAGTGTGCGGATCGGTCCGATCCGATAGCCTTGTGGATTGGATCCATATCCGCATTTTTTGAATCGGATTCAGTTAAACACCGCGAATATACGGATCAGATTCAATCTATGAACACCCCTATGCCTTTGTATTTGCGACTTTTATAACTATAACTATTGTTAACTGTGCTATTAGTAATGACTTAGTCAAAGAAGTCTATGCTATTAGTAATTACTTGATCAAAGAGGTCCTAGTGTTAACTTTGTTAGTTTCATGTGTAAATTTTATTTTTAGCTGACCTTAGCTTGGTATTATGCAAGAAATCTTTGATGTATATTTGTTAATGTAATATAAGACATAATATATTAATCAGATGATAGAGTGTGATCTATTAATATATTTGGAGCTATGAATATATAACTGTTAATTTATGTATGTTTTCTTCTTAAAATTATCTCTAATTTATGTGTTGGGATGAGTAGTATACAAAAATAAAATTTATATCTAAATAGATCACCCTAATTTTATTATTATTATTATTATTATTATTATTATTATTATTATTATTATTATTATATACTTTATTTATAAAATTTATATTACTAACTTGTTATATTAAAAATATAGTTAAATTTTGTTATTATTATTTAATGAAATTGTTAAATATACTACATAATCATATCCATAATAACATGCCTATATAATATAAAGGATAAAATTATCATTATATAACTTTACTCATTTTTTTCCTTCCACTTTTTCTTCCAAACAAACAACATAAATTAATCATCTTTTAATATCTTTCCATCTTATTTTCTTTCCATCCAAACACACCAATAGAAATTAAATTTTACCTCAATTTCTTTCTTTTCTATTTCTTTTCTTGCTATATCTTTCCTCCACCAAACAAAGCCTAAATGTGTTCACTTAATCTATCATATACAGGAGTTGCAAAATAAATTTCGTTATTCACTATTTCTCTAAATAAATTTATTTAAATTGATTAAAATAAATATTTATTAGTGTAGTCATTAGTTATCTTAGGAGACATTTTCATTTGCATTATATTACGCAGATGTTAAAGCTAATTATTTTTCTAAATATTTTCATTATTCAAGTAAACTTTTTTATGCAAATAAATTCATAATTTAAGTGTTTGTACTTGTTTGCTTGAATAGTTTACTTATAAGCCAAATTAATTCTTGATTTGATATTCTTATTGTTTACCAGAGGCCTCGCCTATTTATTCGGAGGAGGGTGAGTCACACACTCCTACACCAGACGTCATTGTCCCGTACCTGTAGGAGGCTGGGTTCGGTGATGCGTTGCCACTCAGAATATTTGTGTTCGACAACTTCCTGATCATGACATTCGTTGAGCGTTGGCGCCCAGAGACCCACACCTTCTATATGCCGTGGGGTGAGTGTACGATCACCCTACAGGACGTCACATACCACTTTGAGCTGCGCGCTAATAGAAGCCCGTGGGTGGTTGCTTTTGTGGCTTTCACACGTGGAACGGTACTAGGGCCTAAGAGATAGTTGAGAGGCTACTCAAAGCCAGGCCTCCAGTAGCAGAGAGCACAGAGGAAGGAGTCCTTCTCCCTGAAGCTGACATGGCTTCGGAATCGTGTCCGACAAATGCCACCCAGTACTGATGACTGATGCACGAAATTGTGATCATCAACAATGGCGCCAATAAACCTGGAGCTCTCAAATATGAATCACACTTTGTCACAACTTCGCACAACTAACCAGCAAGTGCATTGGGTCGTCCAAGTAATACCTTACGCGAGTAAGGGTCGATCCTACGGAGATTATTGGTATGAAACAAGCTATGGTCATCTTGTAAATCTCAGTCAGGCGGATTCAAATGGTAATAATGGTTTTCAAAAATAAGGATAAATAAAGCATAAAATAGAGATAGAGATACTTATGTAAATCATTGGTGGGAATTTCAGATAAGTATATGGAGATGCTTTGTTCCTGTTGAATCTCTGCTTTCCTATTGCTTTCATCCAATCCTTCTTACTCCTTTCCATGGCAAGCTATATGTTGGGTTTCACCGTTGTCAATGGCTACCTCCCGTCCTCTCAGTAAAAATGGTCCAAATGCTCTGTCACAGCACGGCTAATCATCTGTCGATTCTCGATCATGTCGGAATAGAATCCAGTGATTCTTTTGCGTCTGTCACTATGCCCAACACTCGCGAGTTTGAAGCTCGTCACAGTCATCCCATCTCAGATCCTACTTAGAATACCACAGACAAGGTTTAAACTTTTTGGATCTTAGGAATGGCCACCAATAATTCTAGCTTATACCACGAAGATTCTGATTAAGGAATCCAAGAGATACACGCTCGATCTAAGGTAGAACGGAAGTGGTTGTCAAGCACGCGTTCATAGGTGAGAATGATGATGAGTGTCACGGATCATCACATTCATCATGTTGAAGTGCAGCGAATATCTTAGAATAAGAATAAGTTGAATTTAATAGAAGAACAATAGTAATTGTATTAATACTCGAGGTACAGCAGAGCTCCACACCTTAATCTATGGTGTGTAGAAACTCCACCGTTGAAAATACATAAGTGATGGTCCAGGCATGGCCGATGGCTGATGAGCGGATAATTTGTACGCTTTTTGGCATTGTTTTTAGTATGTTTTTAGTATAATCTAGTTAGTTTTTATTATATTTTTATTAGTTTTTAGTTAAAATTCACTTTTCTGGACTTTACTATGAGTTTGTGTGTTTTTCTGTAATTTCAGGTATTTTCTGGCTGAAATTGAGGGATCTGAGCAAAAATCTGATCCAGAGACTCAAAAGGACTGCAGATGCTGTTGGATTCTGACCTCCCTACACTCGAAGTGGATTTTCTGGAGCTACAGAAGCCCAATTGGCGCGCTCTTAACGGCGTTGGAAATTAGACATCCTGGGCTTTCCAGCAATATATGATAGTCCATACTTTGCCCAAGATTTGATGGCCCAAACCGGCGTTCAAAGTTACCCTCAGGAATTCCAGCGTTAAACGCCGGAACTGGCACCTAAATGGGAGTTAAACGCCCAAATTGGCATAAAAGCTGGCGTTTAACTCCAAGGAGAGTCTCTACACGAAAATGCTTCATTGCTCAGCCCAAGCACACACCAAGTGGGCCCGGAAGTGAATTTTTATGTCATTTACTCATCTCTGTACACCTTAGGCTACTAGTTTTCTATAAGTAGGACCTTTTACTATTGTATTTACATCGGGAGATCTTTGAATCTTTTGATCACTGGGAGGCTGGTCTCACGGCCATGCCTAGACCTTGTTCTTATGTATTTTCAACGGTGGAGTTTCTACACACCATAGATTAAGGTGTGGAGCTCTGCTGTACCTCGAGTATTAATGCAATTACTATTGTTCTTCTATTCAATTCCGCTTGTTCTTGTTCCAAGATATCACCTGTTCTTCAACTTGATGAATGTGATGATCCGTGACACTCATCATCATTCTCACTTATGAACAAAGTGACTGACAACCACTCTTGTTCTACAAGCATACGAGGCTTAGTGAATATCTCTTGGATTCCTGATACACGATGCATGGTTGATCGCCTGACAACCGAGTGCTCGCCTGACAAACGAGCCAGCCATTCCGTGAGATCAGAGTCTTCGTGGTATAGGCGAGAACTGATGGCAGCATTCAAGAGAATCCGGAAGGTCTAACCTTGTCTGTGGTATTCTGAGTAGGATTCAATGATTGAATGACTGTGACGTGCTTCAAACTCCTAGCAGGCGGGGCGTTAGTGACAGACGCAAAAGAATCGATGGATTTTATTCCGGCCTGACCGAGAACCGACAGCTGATTACCCATGCTGTGACAGAGCATAGGCAACATTTTCACTGAGAGGATGGGAGGTAGCCACTGACAACGGTGAAACCCTACATGAGCTTGCCATGGAAAGGAGTAAGAAGGATTGGATGAAGACAGTAGGAAAGCAAAGAGACGGAAGGGAAGGCATCTTCATACGCTTATCTGAAGCTCTCACCAATGATATACATAAGTATCCCTATCTTTATCTTTATGTTTTATTCGTTTATCATCTATACCCATTTGAGTCTGCCTGACTGAGATCTACAAGGTGACCATAGCTTGCTTCATACCAACAATCTCCGTGGGATCGACCCTTACTCGCGTAAGGTTTATTACTTGGACGACCCAGTGCACTTGCTGGTTAGTTGTGCAAAGTTGTGTTTATGCCATGGTATTGAGAACCAAGTCTTTGGAGCCATTACCGGGGATTGTTTTGTGTATAAGTAGTGATCACAATTTCGTGCACCAAGTTTTTGGCGCCGTTACCGGGGATTGTTCTTGTGTATGGACAACTGACGGTTCATCTTGTTGCTTAGATTAGGCATTTTTCTTCAGAGTTCTTAAGAATGAATTCTAGTGTTTCATGGTGATCTACTGAAATCTGGCTGGCTGTGAAGCCATGTCTAATCTTATTGGACCGAGGTTTCAACTGATCATCACAATAGCTTGTTGATCTCTATCAAACTTGCTATTGGAGCAATGATCTGCTAAGGCTTGGCTGGCCATTGGCCATGTCTAGTGTTTTGGACCGAAGCTTTCTTTGAAAGCTTGGCTGGCTGTGAAGCCATGTCTAATTCCTGGACCGGAGTCTTAGACTAGCATTGCAATGATTCCTGGAAATTCAAATTGAGAATTCTGAAACCTTTATTTTCTGTTTTCACATAATTTTCGAAAAAAAGCACAAAAAAATTTTTAAAATCATAAAAACCAAAAATACTTTATGTTTCTTGCTTGAGTCTAGTGTCTAATCTTAAGTTTGGTGTCTTGCATGCCTTGTTTATTTGATCTTGGTTCTATTTTCAAGTCAATAGTACAGGGAACTGAAGATTCAGAACATGCAGCAGAGGAATTACACAGAAAAAGCTGGGCGTTCAAAACGCCCAGTGAAGAAGGACAGACTAACGTTTAAACGCCAGCCAGGATACCTGGTTGGGCGTTTAACGCCCAAAAAGGTAGCATTTTGGGCGTTAAACGCCAGAATGGATACCATTCTGGGCGTTTAACGCTAGGATGGCACAAGGGGGAAGATTTTGTTTTCAAAATCAATTTTTTTCAAGTTTTTAAAGTTTTTCAAAATCAAATCTTTTTCAAATCATATCTTTTCAATCAAATGTTTTCAAAATCAATTTCTTTCCTTTTTCAAAGATACTTACTAACAATTAATGATTTGATTGAACATCTCAAGTTTGTTACCTTTTCTGTTGAGAAAGGTTTAATGTTTGAATCATATCTTTTCTTGTTAGGCAAGTCATTAATTTTTAAAATCAAATCTTTTTTTAAAAAAAAAATTGTTTTCCAAATCATATCTTCTCAATCACATCTTTTTAAAAACCAATCATATCTTCTTAACCACATCTTTTTCAAAATAGTTTTCAATCAAATCTTTTTGATTTCTATTTTCAAAGTCTTTTTCAAAAATCACTTGATTTCTTCCCCACTTTTATTTTTCGAAAATCAATTAGTGTTTTTCAAAATGTTTTCAAAATCTTTTACTTACTTAATTTTCGAAAATTACTTCCCCTCTTCTCACATCCTTCTATTTATGGAGTATCACTCCTTCTTAATGCACAATTCGAACTCTATCTAATCAAGTTCGAATTCTTCTACCTCCTTCTTCTATTTTTCTTTTTCTCTAACACCTCAAGGAATCTCTATACTGTGACATAGAGGATTCCACATTTTCTTGTTCTCTTCTCTTTCATATGAGCAGGAGCAGAGACAAAGGCATTCTTGTTGAAGCTGACCCTGAACCTGAAAGGACCTTGGAGCGAAAGCTAAGAGAAGCTAAGGCACAACTCTCTGTTGAGGACCTGACCGAATTCTTCAAAGAAGAAGAAGACATGGCAGCCGAAAACAACAACAATGCCAACAATGCAAGGAAGGTGCTGGGTGACTTTACTGCACCTACTCCCGACTTCTATGGGAGAAGCATCTCTATCCCTGCCATTGGAGCAAACAACTTTGAGCTTAAGCATCAATTAGTTTCTCTAATGCAACAGAATTGCAAGTTCCATGGACTTCCATTGGAAGATCCTCATCAGTTTTTAGCTGAGTTCTTGCAAATCTGTGACACAGTCAAGACTAATGGGGTTGACCCTGAGGTCTACAGACTGATGCTATTCCCTTTTGCTGTAAGAGACAGAGCTAGGATATGGTTGGACTCTCAACCTAAAGAAAGCCTGGACTCTTGGGAAAAGCTAGTCAATGCCTTCTTGGCAAAGTTCTTTCCACCTCAAAAATTGAGTAAGCTTAGAGTGGAAGTCCAAACCTTCAGACAGAAGGATGGTGAATCCCTCTATGAAGCTTGGGAAAGATACAAACAATTAATCAGAAAGTGTCCCTCAGACATGCTTTCTGAATGGAGCATCATAGGTATTTTCTATGATGGTCTCTCTGAACTATCCAAGATGTCTTTGGATAGCTCTGCTGGAGGATCTCTTCATCTGAAGAAGACGCCTACAGAGGCTCAAGAGCTCATTGAAATGGTTGCAAATAACCAATTCATGTACACTTCTGAAAGGAATCCTGTGAACAATGGGACAAGTCAGAAGAAAGGAGTTCTTGAGATTGATACTCTGAATGCCATTTTGGCTCAGAATAAGATATTGACTCAACAAGTCAATTTGATTTCTCAAAGTCTGTCTGGAATGCAAAATGCACCAAGCAGTACTAAGGATGCTTCCTCTGAAGAAGAAGCTTATGATCCTGAGAACCCTTCAATGGAAGAGGTGAATTACCTAGGAGAACCCTATGGAAACACCTATAATTCTTCATGGAGAAATCACCCAAATTTCTCATGGAAGAATCAAGAGAGACCTCAACAAGGTTTCAACAATAATGGTGGAAGAAACAGGTTTAGCAATGGCAAGCCTTTTCCATCATCTTCTCAGCAACAGACAGAGAATTCTAAGCAGAACCCCTCTATCTTAGCAACCATGGTCTCTGATCTAATCAAAACCATTCAAAGTTTCATGACTGAAACAAGCTCCTCCATTAGGAATTTGGAGGCACAAGTGGGACAGCTGAGCAAGAAAATTATTGAATTCCCTCCAAGTACTCTTCCAAGCAATACAGAAGAAAATCCAAAAGGAAAGTGTAAAGCCATAAACATGGCCGAATCTAGAGAGGAAAGAGAGGAAGTGGACGCCACTGAGGAAGGCCTCAATGGGCGTGCACTAGCCTCCACAGAGTTCCCTAATGAGGAACCATGGGAATCTGAGGCTCAAAATGAGACCATAGAGATTCCATTGGACTTACTTCTGCCTTTCATGAGCTCTGATGAGTATTCTTCCTCTGAAGAGGATGAGTATGTCACTGAAGAGCAAGTTGCTAAATACCTTGGAGCAATTATGAAGCTAAATGACAAGTTATTTGGAAATGAGACTTGGAAGGATGAACCTCCTTTGCTCACCAAAAAACTGGATAACCTGTCTAGGCAGAAATTACCTCAAAAGAGACAAGATCTTGGGAAGTTTTCAATACCTTGTACCATAGGCACCATGACCTTCAAGAAGGCTCTGTGTGACTTAGGGTCAAGTGTAAACCTCATGCCTCTCTCTGTAATGGAGAAGCTAGGGATCTTTGAGGTACAAGCTGCAAGGATCTCACTAGAGATGGCAGACAACTCAAGAAAACAAGCTCATGGACTTGTAGAGGATGTATTGGTGAAGATTGAAGACCATTACATCCCTACTGATTTCATAGTCCTAGAGACTGGGAAGTGCATGGATGAATCTATCATCCTTGGCAGACCCTTCCTAGCCACAGCAAAGGCTGTGATTGATGTTGATGGAGGTGAACTGATCATTCAAGTGAATGAAGAATCCTTTGTGTTTAAGGCTCAAGGATATCCCTCTGTCACCATGGAGAGGAAGCATAAAGAGCTTCTCTCAAATCAGAGTCAAACAGAGCCCCCACAGTCAAACTCTAAGTTTGGTGTTGGGAGGCCACAACCAAACTCTAAGTTTGGTGTTGAACCCCCACATTCAAACTCTAAGTTTGGTGTTGGGAGGTTCCAACATTGCTCTGAGTATCTGTGAGGCTCCATGAGAGCCCTCTGTCAAGCTACTGACATTAAAGAAGCGCTTGTTGGGAGGCAACCCAATGTTATATTTTATATATTTTCCTTTGCTATTTTATCTTATTTTGTAGGTTGATGATCATAAGAAGACACAAAATCAAGTGAAAAAGCAAAAACAGAATGAAAAACAGGAAGAAAAACAGCACACCCTGGAGGAAGAACCCACTGGCGTTTAAACGCCAGTGAGGCTAACAGTTGGGCGTTTAACGCCCAGTCTGGCACCATTCTGGCCGTTTAACGCCAGAAAGGGGCACCAGACTGGCGTTAAACGCCAGAAAAGGGCAAGAAATTGGCGTTAAACGCCAGGAATGGGCATCAGCCCGGCGTTTAACGCCAGAAATGGCTCAAAACGTGATTTTGAATGCCATTTGGTGCAGGGATGACTTTTCCTTGACACCACAGGATCTGTGGACCCCACAGGATCCCCACCAACCCCACCACTCTCTCTCCTCTTCACCCATTCACCAATCACCTCAATACCTCTTCCCCAAAAAAAACCCTTCACCTATCAACTCCCATCTTTCTCTTCACCACTCATATCCATCCTTCATAAAACCCCACCTACCTCACCCTTCAAATTCAAACCACTCTCCCTCCCAACCCCACCCATAATGGCCGAACCCTATCCCCCCCTCTCTCCTATAAATACCCTTCTTCACTCCTTTATTTTCACACAACCTAAACACCACTTCCCCCCCTCCTTGGCCGAATACATAAGCCACTCCCTTCTTCCTCATTTCTTCTTCTTCTACTCTCTTCTTTCTTCTTTTGCTCGAGGACGAGCAAACCTTTTAAGTTTGGTGTGGTAAAAGCGTTGCTTTTTCGTTTCTCCATAACCATTTATGGCATCCAAGGCCAGAGAAACCTCTAGAAAGAGGAAAGGGAAGGCAAAAGCTTCCACCTCCGAGTCATGGGAGATAGATAGATTCATCTCAAGGGTGCATCAAGACCACTTCTATGAAGTTGTGGCCTTGAAGAAGGTGATCCCCGAGGTCCCCTTTTCACTCAAAAAGGGTGAATATCCGGAGATCCGCCATGAGATCCGAAGAAGAGGTTGGGAAGTCCTTACCAACCCCATTCAACAAGTCGGAATCTTGATGGTTCAAGAGTTCTATGCCAATGCATGGATCACCAAGAACCATGATCAAAGTGTGAACTCGGATCCAAAGAATTATCTTACTATGGTTCGGGGGAAATACTTGGATTTTAGTCCGGAAAGTGTAAGGTTAGCATTCAACTTGCCCATGATGCAAGGAGATGAACATCCTTACACTAGAAGGGTCAACTTTGATCAAAGGTTGGACCAAGTCCTCACAGTCATATGTGAAGAGGGCGCACAATGGAAGAGAGATTCAAGAGGGAAGCCGGTTCAATTGAGAAGGCATGACCTCAAGCCCATGGCTAGAGGATGGTTGGAGTTTATTCAACGCTCAATCATTCCCACTAGCAACCGGTCCGAAGTTACTCTAGACCGAGCCATCATGATTCATAGCATCATGATTGGAGAAGAAGTGGAAGTTCATGAGGTCATAGCTCAAGAACTCTACAAGGTGGCGGACAAGTCTTCCACCTTGGCAAGGTTAGCCTTTTCTCATCTCATATGTCACCTCTGTTATTCAGTAGGAGTTGACATAGAAGGAGACACCCCCATTGATGAGGACAAGCCCATCACCAAGAAAAGGATGGAGCAAACAAGAGATTCCTCTCATCATGAGATCCCTGAGATACCTCAAGGGATGCACTTTCCTCCACAAGACTATTGGGAGCAACTAAACACCTCCCTAGGAGAATTGAGTTCCAACATGGGACAACTAAGGGTGGAGCACCAAGAACACTCCATTCTCCTCCATGAAATTAGAGAAGATCAAAGAATCATGAGAGAGGAGCAACAAAGACAAGGAAGAGACATTGAGGAGCTCAAGCACTCCATAAGACCTTCAAGAGGAAGAACAAGCCGCCATCACTAAGGTGGACCCGTTCTTTAATCTCCTTGTTCTTTATTTTCTTGTTTTTCGAATTTTAGTGCTTATGTTTATCTATGTTTGTGTCTTATGATCATTAGTGTCTATGCCTTAAAGTTATGAATGTCCTATGAATCCATCACCTTTCTTGAATAAAACAATGTTCTTAATTGAAAAAGATAAGAATTGCATGAATTTTGAATTTTATAACAGTTTAATTATATTGATGTGGTGGCAACACTTTTGTTCTCTGAATGTATGCTTGAACAGTGCATATGTCTTTTGAATTTTGTGGTTCATGAATGTTGGCTCTTGAAAGAATGATGAAAAAGGAGACATGTTACTGAGGATCTGAAAAATCATAAAAAAATGATTCTTGAAGCAAGAAAAAGCAGTGAATACAAAAAAAAAAAGAAGAAGAAAGCAAGCGAAAAAAAAAACGAAAAAGAAAGAGAAAAAGGAAGAAAAAGAAAGAAATAAAGTTGTGATCCAAGGCAATAAGAGTGTGCTTAAGAACCCTGGACACCTCTAATTGGGGACTTTAGCAAAGCTGAGTCACAATCTGAAAAGGTTCACCCAATTATGTGTCTGTGGCATGTATGTATCCGGTGGTAATACTGGAAGACAGAGTGCTTTGGGCCACGGCCAAGACTCATTAAGTAGCTGTGTTCAAGAATCATCATACTTAACTAGGAGAATCAATAACACTATCTGGATTCTAAGTTCCTAAAGAAGCCAATCATTCTGAATTCCAAAGGATAAAGTGAGATGCCAAAACTATTCAGAGGCAAAAAGCTAAAAGCCCCGCTCATCTAATTAATACTGATCTTCATAGATGTTTTTGGAGTTCATTGCATATTCTCTTCTTTTTATCCTATTTGATCTTCAGTTGCTTGGGGACAAGCAACAATTTAAGTTTGGTGTTGTGATGAGCGGATAATTTGTACGCTTTTTGGCATTGTTTTTAGTATGTTTTTAGTATAATCTAGTTAGTTTTTATTATATTTTTATTAGTTTTTAGTTAAAATTTACTTTTCTGGACTTTACTATGAGTTTGTGTGTTTTTCTGTGATTTCAGGTATTTTCTGGCTGAAATTGAGGAATCTGAGCAAAAATCTGATCCAGAGACTCAAAAGGACTGCAGATGCTGTTGGATTCTGACCTCCCTGCACTCGAAGTGGATTTTCTGGAGCTACAGAAGCCCAATTGGCGCGCTCTCAACGGAGTTGGAAAGTAGACATCCTGGGCTTTCCAGCAATATATGATAGTCCATACTTTGTTCAAGATTTGATGGCCCAAACCGGCGTTCAAAGTCACCCTCAGGAATTCCAGCGTTAAACGCCGGAACTGGCACCTAAATGGGAGTTAAACGCCCAAACTGGCATAAAAGCTGGCGTTTAACTCCAAGGAGAGTCTCTACACGAAAATGCTTCATTGCTCAGCCCAAGCACACACCAAGTGGGCCCGGAAGTGGATTTTTATGTCATTTACTCATCTCTGTACACCTTAGGCTACTAGTTTTCTATAAGTAGGACCTTTTACTATTGTATTTACATCGGGAGATCTTTGAATCTTTTGATCACTGGGAGGCTGGCCTCACGGCCATGCCTAGACCTTGTTCTTATGTATTTTCAACGGTGGAGTTTCTACACACCATAGATTAAGGTGTGGAGCTCTGCTGTACCTCGAGTATTAATGCAATTACTATTGTTCTTCTATTCAATTCCGCTTGTTCTTGTTCCAAGATATCACCTGTTCTTCAACTTGATGAATGTGATGATCCGTGACACTCATCATCATTCTCACTTATGAACAAAGTGACTGACAACCACTCTTGTTCTACAAGCATACGAGGCTTAGTGAATATCTCGTGGATTCCTGATACACGATGCATGGTTGATCGCCTGACAACCGAGTGCTCGCCTGACAAACGAGCCAGCCATTCCGTGAGATCAGAGTCTTCATGGTATAGGCGAGAACTGATGGCGGCATTCAAGAGAATCCGGAAGGTCTAACCTTGTCTGTGGTATTCTGAGTAGGATTCAATAATTGAATGACTGTGACGTGCTTCAAACTCCTAGCAGGCGGGGCGTTAGTGACAGACGCAAAAGAATCGATGGATTTTATTCCGGCCTGACCGAGAACCGACAGCTGATTACCCATGCTGTGACAGAGCATAGGCAACGTTTTCACTGAGAGTATGGGAGGTAGCCACTGACAACGGTGAAACCCTACATGAGCTTGCCATGGAAAGGAGTAAGAAGGATTGGATGAAGACAGTAGGAAAGCAGAGAGACGGAAGGGAAGGCATCTTCATACGCTTATCTGAAGCTCTCACCAATGATATACATAAGTATCCCTATCTTTATCTTTATGCTTTATTCGTTTATCATCTATACCCATTTGAGTCTGCCTGACTGAGATCTACAAGGTGACCATAGCTTGCTTCATACCAACAATCTCCGTGGGATCGACCCTTACTCGCGTAAGGTTTATTACTTGGACGACCCAGTGCACTTGCTGGTTAGTTGTGTGAAGTTGTGTTTATGCCATGGTATTGAGCACCAAGTCTTTGGAGCCATTACCGGGGATTGTTTTGTGTAAAAGTAGTGATCACAATTTCGTGCACCAATGGCCAGCCCCCAAACGTGATCAATAGTCTCCCAAAATGATCTAAGGAAAGCTAAAGATGATCCGAAGATGTCTAATACAATAGTAAAAAGTTATATTTATACTAAACTAGTTACTAGGGTTTACAGAAATAAGTCTTAGTGCAGAAATCCACTTTCGGGGCCCACTTTGGTGTGTGCTTGGGCTGAACTTGAGATTTACACGTGCAGAGGCTTCTCTTGGAGTTAAACGCCAAGTTGTAACGTCTGTTTGGCGTTTAACTCTGCTTTGTGACGTGTTCTGGCGTTTTACTCTAGAATGCAGCATGGAACTGGCGTTGAACGCCAGTTTGCATCATCTAGACTCGAATAAAATGTGGACTATTATATATTGCTGGAAAGCCCTGGATGTCTACTTTTCAACGCAGTTGAGAGCACGCCATTTAAAGTTCTGTAGCTCCAGAAAATCCATCTCGAGTGCAGGGAGGTCAGAATCCAACAACATCAGCAGTCCTTTTTCAGCCTGAATCAGATTTTTGCTCAGGTCCCTCAATTTCAGCCAGAAAATACCTGAAATCATAGAAAGACACACAAACTCATAGTAAAGTCCAAAAATGTGAATTTTTCATAAAAACCAATAAAACATCCCTAAAAGTAGCTAGATCCTACTAAAAACTACCTAAAAACAATGCCAAAAAGCGTATAAATTATCCGCTTATCACAACACCAAACTTAAATTGTTGCTTGTCCCCAAGCAATTGAAAATCAAATAGGATAAAAATAAGAGAATATACTATAAATCCCAAAATATCAATGAATATTAGTTCTAATTAGATGAGCGGGACTTGTAGCTTTTTGCTTCTGAACAGTTTTGGCATCTCACTTTATCCTTTGAAGTTTAGAATGATTGGCATCTATAGAAACTCATAATTCAGATAGTGTTATTGATTCTCCTAGTTTAGTATGTTGCTTCTTGAACACAGCTACTTTATGAGTCTTGGCCGTGGCCCTAAGCACTTTATTTTCCAATATTACCACCGGATACATAAATGCCACAGACATATAACTGTGTGAACCTTTTCAAATTGTGACTCAGCTTTGCTAAAGTCCCCAGTTAGAGGTGTCCAGAGCTCTTAAGCACACTCTTTTTGCTTTGAATCATGACTTTAACCACTCAGTCTCAAGCTTTTCACTTGGACCTGCATGCCACAAGCACATGGTTAGGGACAGCTTGGTTTAGCCGCTTAGGCCTGGATTTTATTTCCTTGGGCCCTCCTATCCATTGATGCTCAAAGCCTTGGATCCTTTTTACCCTTGCCTTTTGGTTTTAAGGGCTATTGGCTTTTTTTTGCTTTCTTTTTCTTTTTCTTTCTTAAAATTTTTTTTTCGCCACTTTTTTTTTCACAAGCTTTGTTCTTCACTGCTTTTTCTTGCTTTAAGAATCAATTTTATGATTTTTCAGATCATCAATAACATTTCTCTTTTTCATCATTCTTTCAAGAGCCAACAATTTTAACATTCATAAACAACAAGATAAAAAATATGCACTGTTCAAGCATTCATTCAGAAAACAAAAAGTATTGTCACCACATCAATATAATAAAACTAATTTCAAGGATGAATTTGAAACTCATGTACTTCTTGTTCTTTTGTATTAAAAAAATTTTTCATTTTAAGAAAGGTGAAGGATTTATGGAATTATTCATAGCCTTAAGACATAGTTACTAAATACTAATGATCATGTAGTAAAGACTCAAAACATAGACAAACATGAAGCTCAAAAACCAAAAAACAGAGAGATAAGAACAAGGAAGTTAAGGAATGAGTCCACCTTAGTGAGGGTAGCGTCTTCCTCTTGAAGAACCAAAGGTGCTCTTGAGCTCCTCTATGTCTCTTCCTTGCCTCTGTTACTTGATCCCTAGTGATTTTGGTGCTCCTATCCTTAGTTGCTCCCAATAATTGTGTGGAGGAAAATGTATCCCCTGAGGTATCTCAGGAATTTCTTGATGAGGGAATTCCTCATGCTCTTGTTGAGGTCCATGAGTGGGCTCTCTTGATGTGTAGTCAAATGCTCTACTACTGAGCTATGGAGCCTTGAGATGAATCTCTCCATCTCCTATGACTCGGAGGTGGAAGCTTTTGTCTTCCCTTTTCTCTTTCTAGAGGTTTCTCCGGCCTTAGGTGCCATAAATGGTTATGGAAAAATAAAAAGCTATGCTTTTACCACACCAAACTTAGAATGTTACTCGCCCTCGAGCAAAAGAAGAAAGAGTAGAAGAAGAAGAAGAAGAAGAATAATAAGATATGGAGAAGAGGGAGAGAGGTGTGGGTTTCGACCAAGGGGGAGAAGAAAGGGTAGTGTTGTGTGAGAATGAAGAAGAGAGAAGTGGGGTAGGTGGGGATCCTGTGGGGTCCACAGATCCTGAGGTGTCAAGGATTTCTCATCCCTGCACCTTTTAGGCGTGTAAAACGCCCTCTATATGCAATCCTGGCGTTTAACGCCAGGCTGCAGTTTGTTTCTAGCGTTAAACGCCCAAATGTAGCTTGTTTCGGCGTTCAACGCTAACCTGATACTTGTTTCTGGCATTGAACGCCAGCCTGGTGCTTGTTTCTGGCGTTAAATGCTAGACAGATGCTTGTTTCTAGCATTTAAACGCCAGACAGCTCTTCCTCCAGGGTGTGCTTTTTCTTCAACTGTTTTTTATTCTGTTTTTAATTTTTGCAATTATTTTGTGACTCCACATGATCATAAACCTAATAAGACATAAAAGAACAATAGAAATATATAAATAAATAAAAATTGGGTTGCCTCCCAATAAGCGCTTATTTAATGTCAATAGCTTGACAGTGAGCTCTCATGGAGCTTCACAGATGTTCAGAGCATTATTGAGACCTCCCAACACCAAACTTAGAGTTTGAATGTGGGGGTTCAACACCAAACTTAGAGTTTGGTTGTGGCCTCCCAACACCAAACTTAGAGTTTGATTGTGGGGGCTCTGTTTGACTCTGTATTGAGAGAAGCTTATCGTGCCTCTTTTCCATGTTTACAGAAGGATAACCTTGAGCCTTAAACACAAGGTAGTCCCCATTCAATTGAAGGACTAATTCTCCTCTGTTAACATCAATCACAGCTTTTGCTGTGGCTAGGAAGGGTCTTCCAAGAATGATGGATTCATTCTCATCATTCCCAGTGTCTAAGATTATGAAATCAGTAGGGATGTAATGGCCTTCAACCTTTACCAACACGTCCTCTACCAATCCATAAGCTTGTTTTATTGACTTATCTGTGATGAGCGGATAATTTGTACACTTTTTGCCATTGTTTTTAGTATGTTTTTAGTATCTTTTAGTTAGTTTTTAGTATATTTTTAGTAGTTTTTAGTTAAAATTCACTTTTCTGGACTTTACTATGAGTTTGTGTATTTTTTTGTGATTTCAGGTATTTTCTGACTGAAATTGAAGGTTCTGAGCAAAAATCTGATTCAGAGACTGAAAAGGACTGCAGATGCTGTTGGATTCTGACCTCCCTGCACTCGAAGTGGATTTTCTGGAGCTACAGAAGCCCAATTGGCGTGCTCTCAACGGCATTGGAAAGTAGACATCCTGGGCTTTTCAGCAATATATAATAGTCCATACTTTGCCCAAGATTTGATGGCCCAAACCGGCGTTCAAAGTCACCCTCAGGAATTCCAGCGTTAAACGCCGGAACTGGCATAAAACTTGGAGTTAAACGCCCAAACTGGCATAAAAGCTGGCGTTTAACTCCAGAAAAGTTCTCTACACGAAATGCTTCATTGCTCAGCCCAAGCACACCAAGTGGGCCCGGAAGTGGATTTTTCTGTCATTTACTCATTTCTGTAAACCTTAGGATACTAGTTTACTATTAATAGGACCTTTTGACATTGTATCTGTACCTCATGACATTTTTACACATTCCATTGTATACCTTCCACGGCATGAGTCTCTAAACCCCATGGTTGGGGGTGAGGAGCTCTGCTGTGTCTTGATGGATTAATGCAATTACTACTGTTTCTTATTCAATCATGCTTGCTTCCATTCTAAGATATCACTTGCTCTTAACCCAGATGAATGTGATGATCCGTGACACTCATCATCATTCTCAACTATGAACATGTGCCTGACAACCACCTCTGTTCTACTTAGATTGAGTAGATATCTCTTGGATTCCTTAACCAGAATCTTCGTGGTATAAGCTAGAACTGATGGCGGCATTCAAGAGAATCCGGAAGGTCTAAACCTTGTCTGTGGTATTCTGAGTAGGATTCAATGACTGAATGACTGTGACGTGCTTCAAACCCCTAGCAGGCGGGGCGTTAGTGACAGACGCAAAAGAATCAGGATTCTATTCCGGCCTGACCGAGAACGACAGATGATTAGCCATGCTGTGACAGAGCATAGGAACATTTTCACTGAGAGGATGGAGGTAGCCACTGCAACGGTGAAACCCTACATACATCTTGCCATGGAAGGAGCCTTGCGTGTTTGATGAAGAAGACAGTAGGAAAGCAGAGATTCAGAAGATGGAGCATCTCCAAAGCCTCAACCTATTCTCCATTACTGCAAACAAGTACCTATTTCATGTTCTTTTGCTTTTCACAATCAATCCTGATAATTTCTGATATCCTGACTAAGATTTACAAGATAACCATAGCTTGCTTCAAGCCGACAATCTCCGTGGATCGATCCTTGCTCACGCAAGGTACTACTTGGACGACCCAGTGCACTTGCTGGTTAGTTGTGCGGGATTGCAAAAGTGTGATTGCAATTTCGTGCACCAAGTTTTGGCGCCGTTGCCGGGGATTGTTCGAGTTTGGACAACTGACGGCTTATCTTGTTGCTTAGATTAGGACTGTTTTATTTTTGTTGGTTTAGAGTCTTTTAGTTGAGTCTAGTTTCATATTCTAAGTTTGGT